>NC_056579.1:24699205-24701705 GCF_018340385.1 Cyprinus carpio | reverse complement strand
TAATTACAAGCATTACTGTTTGTTATATGGAGAATTACAAATAAGTCAAAAACAACATTTATTTTAGAATATTATATTAACTAGAAATTTGTTATTTCAATATTTTATTATACATGATTTAAATAACTTTGTTAATTCTTTGTTTAAAATTCAGATATGTTAATTAGCTGTTAATTGTTTTAACAGAGTCAAACTTACTTTAAAGAAAACATTTAATTAGTTATATAATTTATGGAATCTATTTGGGGAATTAATATACTTAAATACTAAATGTACTGTAATGGTTTAATTATTTATATTGTCACAAAACTGTTGAAGTAATGAAGCTCATCTGTTGTGGCTGTAATAATATTGAATCTCTGCAGTAATTAAAGATTTTCACCCGGACCCTCATCAGTGTCAGCTAAATGAACCAACACTTTAATGATAAAACAAACAAACAAACAACAATAAACTGGCCATGAACATAAAAGATGTCTCTAACGATAAGAAGTGTGTGTGAGTGAGTGAGTGTGTGTGTGTGTGTGTGTGTGTGTGTGAGTGAGAGAGAGAGCGAGAAGCGTGCGTCCGGCGATGCGTGTGTGTGTGTGTGTGTGTGTGTGTGTGAGTGAGTGAGTGAGAGAGAGAGCGTGCGTGCGTGTGTTAGTGTTTGAGTGAGTTAGTTAGTGTGTGTGTGTGTGTGTGTGTGTGTGTACGTGCGTGCGTTTGAGTGAGTGAGTTTTGGTGTGTGTGTGTGTGTGTGTGTGTGTGTGTGTGTAAATGTGCGTGTATATGCTACACACACGTGCGTGGGACGTCAGTGCAGCAGTGTTGGAGTAGTAGTGCTTGTAGGTCTTGTAGTTCTGCTGGCTCCTTTCTGCTTTCAGCTGCTGCCACAGGATAGCCCCTGTGTTTTCAGGGGCGAAAGAAGCGAGCCGTGTGTAAGCCTCCTCAGCGGTACATAGCACTCTCTCCACTGCCAGATCTCGATTCCGCGCGCCTCCTCAGCGCACACACATGGTAACTGGGCCCTAGCGGTTCCAGGCTAAGTTACACGGGATCTCCGGGCAGCAGTGGGCCCCCAGAGGCGTGTGCAAAATGCAGGCCCATCAGTGAATGGAAATGTCCTGCTGCCCGTAAACCCACTGTCCCAGCTATGGGTAAAATAGTCCCAACTATGGGCAAGTGCAAAGACCTTGTGGCGCCCAGGAATGGGAAGATGGCGGTGGAGGAACCACCACAGCTGGCTGGAGGAAGGCGGGAAGAAGTGCCAAACCCCACCTGCCCGTGTGGGTTAACTGGAGGGGAGGTACAGTGGCTAGGGGAGTAAACCCGAAGACAAATCTGCACTTGGGGACAGGCATAGGTGAGTCCAACTGACCGGACCACCGGCAGCCCCTGCAACTTCCTGCCAGGCGAAGGTGGGTCATGGGTTCCCCTCATGCACCGAGGTCCATCTGGCAGGGAGTGGGAAGATGGTGGGAGTTAGGTTTATGCGACCCTCACCTCACCTTAATCCTCACCTATGCCAGCTTCTTGCCCCCCCATAAAAAGTCCTGCGGCTGATGTGGAATGGTGGTGAGCTGCACAGGCCAAGGATGTGGCTGGAGTGTCTAGCCAAACTATGCACACAGGCGGCAATGGAGTGATGGTTAGCTAGGACTGCTTGGGATGGAGGCAGCGAAGTCTTTTTTCGGCAGCACTTCCACTGCGACCAGAGCAGCCCCCTACACTGCTCACCCCTGTGATGAGGAAGGACCTGGAAAGGTGGTCCAAAAATTGTCTGCTCCCTACACTCCGGATGAAGGTAAGCCGCTTAACCGATCGGAGCATCCCCTCGCGCGGTCGAAAAAATTAAAGTGAAAAAAAAATATAGCTAAGCATTGCTTCGTGGAGCGTCTGCGAACACTGCTGGACCTGGTCGAAACCCGGACAGGCCCCACCGCCAGGACAGCACTGAGTGGCCCTGGAGCTTGCAAGATATGATATCGATATTGCTGCTCTCAGCGGACCACAGACTACATGGGAGGACTCCTTGACCCAGAGGTTGGTGCTGGGTACACCTTCTTCTGGAAGGGGTCCCGAAGGCATGCGATGCGTAATCATGGAGTTGGCTTTGCTGTGAGATCCTAAATTGCTGCACAGCGCATTCGGGAAACCCTATCGGGCATCAATGAAAGATTGATGACGTGGCGCATTCCCTGGCAAAGGAGCGATAAGATAGCCACTCTCATTAGTGCATATGCTCCAACTCTTGATGCCGAGTACAAGCATCAAAGAGGAGGATTTCTATAGAGCTCTTGATGCCATCCTACAGAAAACCCCAGCTACAGACAGAATCATACTCATGGGAGACTTCAATGCTAGAGTGGGTTCGGAGCATATGGCATGGAGTAAGATCATGCGGCCAGCATGGTGTGGGGAAAACAAACCCCAACGGCTCAGACCTCTCGCAGAGCACCAGCTGGTCACCAACAATTATTTTCCAGATGGAGCAATACAACCTGAACGAAGTATACTG
>NC_056579.1:24697839-24697949 GCF_018340385.1 Cyprinus carpio | reverse complement strand
AGACGTGTGTGTGTGTGTGTGTGTGTGTGTGTGTGTGTGTGTGTGTGAGGAGTGACCGGCACGATGTCAGGGTGACTAAGGCTATGTGTGGTGCTGAATGTTGGACTGAC
>NC_056579.1:24696709-24696840 GCF_018340385.1 Cyprinus carpio | reverse complement strand
AGCTGCAGCGTTAACATCCATGGGAGATATGAAGTTCTGTTTTAGGGGCTGGAATCCTGTCACGGGTAAGACGGGTAAGTATTTTCGTGAAGCTTTATTAGCATAGCACTATAACAGAGCAGGTAAGTGTG
>NC_056579.1:24684139-24696380 GCF_018340385.1 Cyprinus carpio | reverse complement strand
ACGTTGATTTTCTAGACTGTGTATGGTGCAGATTATTATATTACATAACTATATTATACTCAAAAACTTTATTAAGCTTATAAATAATATAATTTGAAAGTGCTTCATGTCAAAAGATGTACAAAAAACTGTGACAACAACAGATGTTTAATAAGCTTTATTTACAGTTCATTTACATGTTTTGTTGTTTTCCTTCTGTTTAAAGGTTTTTCACCTTTCTGCTACAAATTGTCACTTTTCAGATGAAAAATAAAAGAGAATGGAATCCAGCTGAAGCCTCGTTGATTATGTGTCTGTCCCTGTCAAGTGGGGAAATTGTGCGAAATAAGTTGGATTTAAATAAATACACACAGCAAGCAGAAAGTCATGGAAGTAAATGTGATCTTGAAGAGGCTGTAAAAGACGCGGCAGAGGAGGATCTTCGAAGCAGTTTAAATAAACTCACAAAGCAAGCAGAGAAAGTCATGGAAGTAAATGACGATCTTGAAGCAGGCATGATTGCAGAATTAGAGGCAGAGCTGGATGCAGACAAGTCAGCTGTGTTAACAGAACAGCAAAAAGATGACCTTGCGAGAACTACAAGCGAATGTGAGTTAAAACTGAATGAAACTGAAAAAGCTCTTCTTCAAGAGACTCTATGGGCCAGATATGGAGAGATGGAATTGTCCATAGCACTGCAGGTTGCTGAAGCTGAGAGTGAACGAGTTGCAGCAGTAATTCCAGATGGCAATCATGAAGCATACGACTTCATGCTCACTCACCTTCAAAATTTAGTGAGTACTGCGAGAGATCTGTACATCAAGTGGCAACGGTGCATTCCATCAGGCGATGAGAGAAACATCTGCCAGTGTCTGAGAGGACTCGAACTCGATGTTACCAGGTTAATGTCAAAGAAAGCTGAGTTCATTCGGGCAAGACGAGAGGAGGAGGCACAGAGAATAACACCTCCACCAATGATCTCCACTTACCCCGTGACAACAATTAAATTAAAACCCACAGCTCTCCCAAAGTTTACTGGTAACAAACGAGACTTTCACAGGTGGAAGAAGGACTGGGAAGCACTCCAGAAGCAGGGTGAGCCCACTGGCTCCAAGGAAGTCAAGAAGGTTCAATTGCTGGACAGTCTTGATGAAAAGATTGTAAGAACTCCGTCACCGCACATAATACTGCAGATGATGGCTTATTTTTCGGCGTCTTGGGAAATCCGAGTATGGTAATGTGACCGCAATTGCAATTGAAATAGTGGAAGACTTGCAAAAGATCCCTGCTATTAAAAGTCACCAGCCGCGTAAAATAGTTGAGTTAATTCAAGAGGTAGAGAAGGCACTTGGAGATTTGAGTGACCTTGGAAACACTGGCGCTATTAAGAATCCACTGGTGACAAAGTCAATTGAAGGAAAACTTCCTGAGAGTCTAAAGAAAGAATGGCTCATCCACATCTCTGACCAGCAGAGTGCTGTCACACCAGATAATCGGTTTGACATTCTTTTGATGTTCCTCAAAAAGCAAGAGAGCATCTATGAGCAGCTTGAACAATTGAGGCTTGAAGAACCAAACAAAAAGAAAACCGAACCAAGATGGGCCAGGACAAAGTCCACAAAATCAAACAGTTACCAAGCAGGGTGTGTAGTCTGTGGTGATACTAAGCATAGGAGGAAGCTCTACTTTTGCAAGCAGTTCCGGGCATCAAAGCTAGCACAGAAGAAAGCTGCAGTAAGAATGTTAGGAGCTTGTAAAAAATGCCTCGAGGTCCATGGGGAGCATTCATTCTGCAAGCCCAACTACCTATGCAAAAACCAAGACTGCGAGGATGAGAGTGTTCCTGAGCATCACTATTATTTATGCCCGAATGCTAAAAGAGAGGAAAGCAGTGCTAGCCAGAAAAAGGGCAGGGTTTGTTCAAGAGGAGACAAGGGTGTGAAGGACTACACTCAAGATCAAGAGGAGTTCCTCAGCAGGCTTCCACCAGACTTGGCACAGCAATGCCGAAATGTGTTCTCAAACACTGCAGCAAGAGTCTTCAATGTGACCAAAGAAAAGCCAAGTTTACTAGCACAAGGGGGGTTGCTAGAATTGCCTGTAATTATGATGCTTCTCAATGTGACAGCCAATGCTGGACAGAAAGTTGGGACATTAATTGACTTGGCATCAGACACTAATTACATAACTCACAGTGCTGCAAACCGGCTGAATCTAAAAGGAGAAAAGATAACTCTTGTCATCCATGGAGTTGGAGGCATGAACGTTCGGATAAAGACAAAATGCATCTACCTGAAAAATCAGAGTAACAGCCTTAGGGGAACATTCAGGTCACACCAATTGGCTTGCTATGGATTGGAAAGCATCGCTGAGATCAACAAAGTAGTGTCACCTGAGCGACTGCAAAAATTATTTCCAGACATACCTCTGGCAGATCTTGTGAGACCAAAAGTAGTCGATCTGCTTATAAGCCATCGAGAAGGACAGAAAGAGAAACCACAGAGGATCAAAATGATTGGGGCCTCAAGGCAACAGGATGGACCGTTACTTAAGGGAGGAGATGATCGGGGAACTCATCCTGAGCTTTTTGAAGATGTAACTGTATCGGCCCACCGGTCAAAAACTCATTTTGCAAGATCGATGAGGTTGGCAGCTGTCAAATATAAGGAGGTAATAAAGAACCATCCGCCAAACAAGTCATTAGCCAGATTCCATGAATCAAATGTCTCAACCAGCAGCCGAGACTTTCTGGAGTGGTGGAAGTGGGATTCCATTGGTGCAGCATGTGAGCCGAAGTGTGGGGGTTGCCGCTGCGGAAATTGCCAACCAGGTGGAAAAGAAATGTCTCTTGCTGAGGAAAGGGAGCTTGAAATAGTAAGAGAAGGGCTCACTTATGTCTTGGAGGATAACCACAGCAAAGAACCACATTGGCATGCTAAATATCCTTGGATAGAGGACCCAGCTTCCCTGCCAAACAACCAGAATTTTAGTTGAGGCTACATTTCTGAGAACGGAGAAACAACTGGCTAAAGAGCCTGAATGGAAGGTTGCCTATAGCGCTCAAGTGAAGGACATGCTTGACAGAGGAGCTGCAGTAAAGTTGTCAGAAAGTGCAATTGCTGCTGGGACAGACCGCAATGGCCCAGATGCTGATGAAAGGTTATCTCATAAGCTCCTGCCCTCGCAGTCACAACCCCAGTAAGACTTGTGTGGAACAGCAGCCAGAGATTCAGAGGTGTCAGCATGAATGACTTGTTAATGAAAGGCCCAGATGTTCTCAATCAGATACGCGCCGTCCTGCTGAGATTCAGAAGTGGAGTGTATGCCGCGTTAGGAGACATCAAGAAAATGTACAATTCGGTTTGGCTGGAGGACCGTGAAGTACATCTACACCGATTCCTTTGGCGAAACTCAGATGATGAGGAACTGGCAGAATACGCAATCACAAGGGTCAATATTGCAGACAAACCAGCAGGGTGCATTGCACAGCTGGCATTGCGTGAAACTGCCAATTTGCCATCTTTTGCTCACTTTGAGGAAGAGCGCAGAGTGCTTCAGCATGACAGTTACGTTGATGACATTCTGACTTCCAACAACGACCTCCACCAGCTGCAGTCCATTGTGGCAAACATAGAGTTGATCTTAAAAGCAGGAGGATTTTATCTTAAGCTGTGGATCTTCTCAGGGCAAAGTGGGAGGGAAAAGTCTGAGGACAAGCCCTTTGGAACAAAGGAAAAGATTATGGTTCTGCCAAACCAAATGCGTGACGATGACAACAAGGCACTTGGCCTGGACTATTCCATGAAAGAAGACATGCTCCATGTAATGACGTCAATCAATTTCTCAAAGAGAAAAAAGAAAATGTGACTTGGTCAAAACCTCTCACATGAGCAAGAGCCCAAACACTAAATCCACTGACGCGAAGGGAGTTGTTGAGTCAGGTTTCAGGAGTGTACAATCCAGTAGGTCTAGTGACTCCAGCCAAGCAAAAGGGAGCAATTCTGGTTCGCAGAGCTTTTCAAGAGGCAAAGAATAAAAGAGTTCCAGTAAATGAAACCTGGGATGAAGCCCTCTCAGATGAGCTCAGAGAAGATGCGATCAGACTCTTTGAGGAATATGTTTGTTGTTCAAGAGTGACTTGACAAAAGGAATGCGACAGCTGAAACCCATGTCTTGCATACGTCTGGGCGTAGTGGTTCTTGAAGCACTGACTCTAGCTGCAGTCCACTTCCTCTCCAGGGTGCAGTAACATTTTTGAATGGGTTTTGTTTCACAATCCTCTCCAGGGTGCAGTTATCCCTATTGCTTGTACACTTTATTTCTACCACATCTTTTCCTTCCCTTCGCCTCTCTATTAATGTGCTTGGACACAGAGCTCTGAGAACAGCCAGCCTCTTTTGCAATGACTTTTTGTGTCTTGCCCTCCTTGTTCAAGGTGTCATTGGTCGTCTTTTGGACAACTGTCAAGTCAGCAGTCTTCCCCATAATTGTGTAGCCTACAGAACTAGACTGAGAAACCATTTAATTTTTTTTTTGCAGGTGTTTTGAGTTAATTAGCTGATTAGAGTGTGGCACCAGGTGTCTTCAATACTGAACCTTTTTACAATATTCTAATTTTCTGAGATACTGAATTTGGGATTTTCATTAGTTGTCAGTTATAATCATCAAAATTAAAAGAAATAAACATTTGAAATATCAGTCTGTGTGTAATAAATGAATATAATATAGAAGTTTCACTTTTTGAATGGAATTAGTGAAATAAATCAACTTTTTGATGATATTCTAATTATATGACCAGCACCGTTGTAAAATAATTTCTGGGTATAACACATTGTGATGATGAACAAACTGATGGTAATGTGTTATAAGGTTACCTTTGTTTGACTTTGGTCCACCATCCACCCCAAAGGCCCATTGACCGGGAACATTAACATTACTGGAGTTCCTAAGGTTTGAGATGGAGCTCCCATTAATTGATTCAGGAATCACAAAGTAGTGTGTGGAGTTTATCGTGTCATAACCAGCCTGAAAGTGTGTAAAAACATTATTCATAAAAATAGTATTTATACAGGACATGAACTTTTATACAATAGTGGATAGTAACATTTTGTTTACAATACAGAAAACAAGTTTCTTTTACCTGCACTGGATGTCCTGTTACAGCAATGTCACCATAATTCATCAGAACAAATGAAAAATTACGGCCTGAAATTAAAACCACTTGAAATGAAGTTTCCTGAAAGATTGAAAAAGATAATCACTTTAAACTTAGTGCTCACTGTTTATTAGCATTATTATACAGCTCTCTGGAATGATTCTGTTTGCTATTCCCTGATAACAACCGTCGTCATTAGCAACGCTGAATAACACACCAATAATCCAGGTATTTGAGGTTTGTGCTTCTTTCATATCTCGCATAA
This sequence comes from Cyprinus carpio, assembly GCF_018340385.1. Lineage (NCBI taxonomy): Eukaryota > Metazoa > Chordata > Actinopteri > Cypriniformes > Cyprinidae > Cyprinus > Cyprinus carpio. The sequence continues at coordinate 24,690,981 of NC_056579.1, read as the reverse complement.
CACACCACCAAACTGTGTCATCAGTAACTGCTATTATCTTGTACTTAAGTTATCAACTGTATTTACTGTAAATTGAAACAAGAGGACTTTAGTATTAAAAGTAGGCCTGCAATATTATTGTTGAGGTGTTCGGTTTGCTGCCAGAGTGATTGTTGTACACTAACAAATTTAAGGATTTAAGATTTTAAAACACTTTCTTCTCGAATAACATTTTATGTCCTTGTCTTTATTATTGTGGTGAAAAGCTGTATAATTAGTAATACAACTGTAGATTATGCCTTAAATGTCCATCTTGCCTGAAGCTTTGCGTTTAAAGAGCTACTAAAATATTTCAACTTAAATCAATATTCCGTATCTATGTACTTATGTGCCACATAGCCATGTAATAAGTTGGATAATGTGCATAATGAACACATAAAGTGTTCAATAAAGTATTTTGAAATTGCATTGTGGATTAAGTAAAAGCATTCACATTTCAAACTTACTGTACTGGTCAAATCAAAGTAAGCAACTTTATTCCACGTTGCAATAAACACCCAAGAGGCAGTAAAGTTCAGATTTGGAAAATGTGTGTTTATATCCCGAGTGGCCCGTGTGAGGACATTTCCACTGGTGTACTGACGATATGAAACTACACCTCTCAGGCGGTTGTCAAGATCAGTCCAGAGACCAGCAATTATATCTTGGCTTCCTCTAGCGGGGAATGAGTAGGGAACATATTCATTTGAAGCTTGGTTAAATGTGAGGTATCCATTATTATTCACCTGAAACATGAGAAATACTGTCAAATTCACTGATCGCAAGATGAGTTTATAAAGAATTCACCACACATTTAGACTCAGAATCAAGTCAAATTCTTACATAAATCTGCTGGTATCTGCGGCCAAAGAACAGAAATGGACGCAAGAGCTGAATAACTGAGGAGCTCCCATCATCTCAGCAGCATTTATTGTGTCTCCTGCTACTGAGCCGAATGGATAAAATATTGCTGGTGCTGCCAAGAGAATGAATAAAAAATAGTTTTGTTTTCACACTGATTTATGAGATTCATTTTTGATGATGATGACCTTTGGGACAACGGATGTGACAGTACATTTTTCAACCACTATAATATTTAATAAATATAAAGATAATCAGGGGGGCAGGAAGATGTTATAGCTTGGAGGTGCTGTACGCGCGAGCGCGATGGGGTGGGGTTGGGGTTGGGTTGTAGGTGGGATACAGCCTATTTACACTTAGTGAAAATACACTAAATGAAAATAGCAGTATTTTTAGTGATATGCTATTTACACTGCAAATAGCTCAATTATATTTATACACATAGGCGTAGCTTGACATTTGAGCTTGGTAAAAAATGTATAAAGTCACAATCCATGTACCATTAAAAGTGGATTTACTATGATTAGAGCAGCAGCAAGCTCATGAGGTTGCCATGACAACCAAATACATTGCACGCAAATTACTTGTAAAGGCTGCGCTGTCTATTTCTGCTGCACTAGCAATAAACACGTTGAATAGAATGCACCATAAACATGTTTACCAACAGAGTCGCAGAGTAGATTTTAAGCAAATCAACGAGTGAGTTACCCACTGCTTAAAAAACAGATATCTTTTGGACATTATTCAAGTAAAACACACAGGCACACAAACACATTTAGTAACGGTAAATCTTACTGAAAATGGCCGATTAAGCAGTTTATATTCTGAAATATATTTCTAGGTTGTGTTCTGTGTGCATTAAATTACATTTGGATGTAAATGGTGCTTTTCCTGACATAAATGTAAAACACTGAGCTGCTAAGGAAGCGTCTCATGGATCACGCTGTCCGGGTCTGGAGTCAGCCATCTCGCTTCATCTGTCTTTATTTTGGTTAGGTACAGATTACACTGCAGTTGTTGTATGTTGTAAAAACAAAAACACTAAATATCCATTCATGTCATGCAACTGCATGCAATAGGCAAGCATAGGCAATGCAGATTCGTCACGCGCCAACTTCTTACGCAAATTGGGAAAGCCTATTAGTAAGTTTGATTTTATTTATTAATCCACTTACAATAAATAACAGTAAAATATATTAAAATAACCACATTATGTGCATGTTTACTTTTGAGTTGAAAACATAATTAATTAACAAATATTTAGTAAAATCCTTTAATCGCCCCCCACGCACACACAATCTCCTAACTACATTAGAAAAAGACAAAAAAACAAAAACAAATGCTGCATAACCATAAGATGATTTTTTTAATCACTTGCAGTTTTATTACCTGGTGTGACTGATGTAGTTTCTGTAGTGGTAAACACCACAGAATACCTCATGAACTCACTTGACAAGTGTGGTTTTCTTTCCTGGTAAAGAGATTCCCCACTGATTTTCAGGGGGGACTTTAAAAAAAAAAAAAAAAAAAAAAACATATCAGTTCTAATTCAAAAAAATCTACAAGTACCTGCTAATGTTGTTGTTGTTGGTGGTGGTGGTGATGGTACAGCTGTTGTACTTTCTATTAAAGAAAAAGAGCATAAAATTACAACAAGCTTCTGTAAACACTTGCAGCTTTATTACCTGGTGTGAATGATGTGGTTTCTGTAGGATGATTTTTTTATCACTCGCAGCTTTATTACCTGCCGTGAATGATGACGTTGCTAATATAGTGGTTTCTGGAAGAATGAACACAAATACAAACACCAATAAATACCTTATGAACTCACTTGATGAGTGCAAAAAAAATATATATAAATAAAATCTCTCCTATAGACGATGCTCATTGCTCACTGATTTCATAGGTTCATAATGGGAGACGTTTTTTAAAAACACATTTGTAGTTTCTCAAAGGTCTAAAAGTACCTGTCAATGTTGTTGTTGGAGCAGTTGTTGCTGTAGTTTCTATTAAAGAAAAAGAGCAAAAAATTATAACAAACTTCTGTAAACTACATAAGAAACAATGAAAAAAAAAAATGTTGCATAGCCATATGATGATTTTTCAATTGTTTGCAGTTTTATTACCTGGTGTGACTGATGTAGTTTCTGTAGTGGTTTCTGGAAGAATGAACACAAACACCACAGAATATCTCATGAACTCACTTGACAACTGTGGTTTTCTTTCCTGGTAAAGATTCACTGATTTTTCAGGGGGACTTTAAAAAAAAAAAAAAAAAACATATCTGGTTCTAATTCAAAAGTCTACAAGAATTTAGCTAATGTTGTTGTTGTTGGTGGTGGTGGTGATGGTGATGGTACAGCTGTTTGTACTTTCTATTAAAGAAAAGAGCATAAAATTACAAAACAAGCTTCCTGTAATCATATGAAAGAAATTAAGTCAAAATGCTCTATAGCAGTATGATGATTCTTTATGTAAGCTTTATTACCTACTTGCCGTGTAGTGATGCGGTTGCTAATATAATTGGTTTCTTGAAGAATGAACACAAATACAAGCCCCCAATAAATACCTTATAGACTCACTTGATGGTACCAAAAAAATATATAAATAATCTCTCATAGATGACGCCGCCTCACTGATTTCTTTGGGTTCATAATGGGAGACGTTTTTAAAAAACACATTTGGTTCTAATTCAAAGGTCTATACGTACCTGTCAATGTTGTTGTTGGTGCAGTTGTTGTTTATGGATTTCATGAAAGAAAAAGAGCAAAAAAAGTATAATGTGAAGACTTCTGTAAACTACATTGAAAAATGAAAACAAAAAAAATTGTTGCATAGCCATGTGATGATTTTTCAATTGTTTGCAGTTTTATTACCTGGTGTGACTGATGTGGTTTCTGTGGTGGTTTCTGGAAGAATTAACACAAATTCAAACACCACAGAATACCTCATGAACTCACTTCACAGGTGTGGTTTTCTTCTTCCCTGGTAAAGATTCTCACTGATTTCTCAGAGGGGACTTTAAAAAAATAAAAAAATAAAAAAACATATCTGGTTCTAATTCAAAGGTCTACAAGTACCTGCCAGTGTTGTTGTGTTTGGTTCAGGTGTTGTTGTAATGCCTGTTTAAGAAAAACATTATTACATTTTATACACAGCTCTCTGGAATAGTTGATTCTGATTGGTCATTTATGACAAGATAACAATCTTGTTGCCAGAATAATTGTTTTGTATGCTGTAATGGATTTAATATACTAAACTGGTAAGATTTAAAAATTTATTTCTTCTAAAATAACATTTTATGTCATTTAATGTGGCGAAAAGCTGTGTAATTAGTGATACAACTGTACATTATGCCTTAAATGTCCATCTTGTCTGAACTTCGTCTAAGCTTAAAGCCATTTTTCAGGAACTGTTTTTCTTTGAGGAAAGTACCTTCTGTTGATAATGTTATTGGTGCAGATGTTGATTGTGCTCTGGCTGTCAAAGAGAAAGAGAGATTATTAAATTCAGAAACACACATTTGTTTGTCACGTTTTATATTCTTTTTCACGTTAAGACCGATAATCAAACCGATAACAAAATCTTACTCAGTGACAGGACTGATATGAACACCAGCAGAGGCTGTGAAACCAGAAACCTCATGATGAAGTCAGAGACAAAACCGCAATGCAGAAGTCCTTCTTCTGTAATTAGAAAGAGCTTTATTCTCACTAAACCAATGGTAATCTGGAATATTAAAAATAAAAATATCTTATTAGAAATGAGATATTTACAGCTTTGAAATTTTATATAAAGGGTCTGAAATCCATATTACACCTATATAATGTGGAAAACAATTTAATTCTGAATATCATTCACGTATAAAGGTAAATATTTTTTGTATACTGATATCTTCTATCATATTGCTTCTATTGTTTTATCATCTTCTATCGTATTGTTTTATAAAATCATAAACATGATAAGCAACTTAACTGCACAATCCATTACACATGTAAGGATAAACTGAAAGAGCATATACAGTAGCTTAGTAATATTAAACAGAAAGATTTGACTTACCTCATACAGCTTCTTCTGAGCTGCTCTTGCATCTGCTGTGAGTTAGCAGGAAGTTGCATGAGTTATTAAGCACGTCCTGGTACTGTTTACAGGGAAACATTTCCTGGAATGGAAGAAAAAAAATGTTTTGTATATGTTTTCCAGGAAAAATATAATCTCACCTTTACAATATATAGTGAAGGAGTGGATCCCGAGTTGCTATATCCTTCATATTGATATTAATTATATTATTACATTATTTCTTGTTTGACTATTAATCAAGTTATGGCAAGAGTGAAAAACCTCACCTTATTGAGCTTAATGAGATTTAAGAATCCTGCTTTAAACCGCTGTAACAATTTACTCTCTAGATGATGACTTCATAGTGTGTGTAACAAATTATACTGATAAAATTCTAGCTGGAACCCGGCGTGGATTCGGATATGTTTTCTGCAGATGTGTGTTTAGTAGTCGTCGCGGTATACAGAATGGACAGTCACCCAGGACAAATTTCGCTGTGAAGAAGGCATCGAATTAATATCAGATAAATCGGCGGTGTTTGGTGTTAGATCGACCTCCCGGATCATGCGATACCAAAATAGTTGTCCAGAGGAATGATGTTGGATGGTTTGCGTCCGTATGTGAAAACATGGTTTATCACTGAGTTTTGGACTTCATCAAGTACTGACGACATATTAGCGCGGAAGTCTGGTATCCTCTGTCAGGGTTGACCTTGGCATTGACGCACTATATCCTCTGTCAGAGTATAATTTGGATGAAACTGCAAACCATGTTCTTCTTCAGTAAATTTTTTATTTAATTGAACGCATCACTGACCTCCCTGGTCTTCATTCATCATATCTGGTCCTTGTTTAAATCCGTAAAATTCCCCAGTTAAATGTAGGTGAATGTGCGGGCAATTGTTCTTTGGTAACATCCCTGATCAGTCAACAAACCAAGGTAGGAAAATATTTTATATTTAATATTGTTGGTTAGGGACTGTCTGTAAGCGGAGGGGGTCGTGAAAAGGAGGGACGGTAAACTCACTCAGACGTGAGTGAGTTAAACACCGGGCCTCTAGGGGAAAGTAGGTAAACTGGTGTTAGACACCGGGCTCCTGGATGGAGCAGGTAAACTGGTGTTGTAGTTATGGTACACCTGTAAACGAAGTAACCATGTGAGTAAAAGGTGTACAAGTGCACATCAGTAGGTCTTAGGAAAAGATTATATTTAGAGATGTGTACAGTTACAGGTGTACAAGTGCACACCTATAGGTCTTAGGGAGAGACGTGAATTTGAAAGGTGTGCACAGTCCAAGGGGGACAAAAACGTATTCTTAAAAGGCACGTGAACCTGTAAAGGGCAGTGCTGGTTAAGCGCCGAGAGCCAAGGGTTACGTAAAGCCGTAAAGAGGCAGTGGTGGTTAAGCACAGAGAGCCAAGGCAAAGTGCAGTTACGGCTGGGAGAGCCACAGTAAGGGTATAGGAAATACAGAGAAGAATGTAATACGCTAGATGGGAGTTCTAGTCATAAATCGCTATTCCAACTTTCGACCATCCACCATTACAGACAGGGGTACCCCGAGCTTTAGTGAATAGGTCAGGTCAGTGGTTAGGGAAAAGAATACCCAAAAATTAGTTTTAAAAATAACTAGTGATAATCTATATGCGCATATATAGATAGATATATAGGTTAAGGGAAAGGATTGATTGATCTGGGATGCATCAGGAACAACCCAGAAAGAGCTAAAATTTTGTTTTCATGACCCTAATTGCATTGGACCAGTATATGGAAATTCTGAAATATGACTGACAAATTAGGTAACTTGCTCAGCCCTGATAGAAATAATGAAACAGAAGAGAGCCTATGGGATCAGAATCCCGCCAAATGTATTGCAGTCATAGATCGAAAAATAATAAGCATAA
>NC_056579.1:24683508-24684082 GCF_018340385.1 Cyprinus carpio | reverse complement strand
AAAAAAAAAATAACAAACAACGCGGTCATTGATCGTAAAATAATAAGCGTGAATCAAAAATGTAAACACATTTAAAATTATATTGCACAAAACTGAAACATGAATTCAAAATTTTCCAAATCGCACCAAACAAAATCAGGTTTCCTGCTCATATGTTATTTTTTTGTGTGCTTATGGTCTTTTCCCCTTTGCTCTTGTTTCCACGTTCTGCGCTTGCGTTTCTAAATGTTGCAGTTAGAGTTTCATGTAAATCAGGGCGGGCTTCAGCGTCACCATTAGGCCACAAGTTCTAGATTGACAGCTGCTCCTCTAGCCAATCAGTCCAAGGGGGAGTTGACGTCACTCCGATGCGACCCATGGCTGCTGTGGTGGCAGGTGTGTGAAGCAGTGAGCGGAGTGGAGCGGGAGCGAGCGGGAAGCGCGAGCGGGCGGGTCTTAGACTGAGCAGAGCGGCATTTTTAAAAGGACTGAGCGTCGCTCTATTTCCTGCTCCCATTTCGCTCCTATTTCGCTCCGCTCACCACGAGTCTGAAGCATGCTCAGTCAAGCCTGACCCAGAATCCATCTGTCTTTT
>NC_056579.1:24683244-24683319 GCF_018340385.1 Cyprinus carpio | reverse complement strand
TATTTAAAATTAAATCCTGTGCGCTGCGCAAAAGTTCATTTATAAGAATGTTGGCCTAATAGTTAATTTACTTTT
>NC_056579.1:24682676-24682759 GCF_018340385.1 Cyprinus carpio | reverse complement strand
TTAACACACACGTTTAGACATTTCACTATTTTTTCATTTGAGCGTAGACATTTCACTGTCTATAGATTTATTTTTCATACACA
>NC_056579.1:24682296-24682395 GCF_018340385.1 Cyprinus carpio | reverse complement strand
GAACATTAGATTGAGCGGCCATGTAAAGTTATGACTACCATGGCCGTGGGAAGTAGGGGTGCTGCATGTGCTGCAGCACCCCCGTTGGAAAATGCAGAC
>NC_056579.1:24679858-24680396 GCF_018340385.1 Cyprinus carpio | reverse complement strand
TATGTATGCATTACAGTGGGTAGGTTTAGGGTTGGGGTAGGTGTAAACTTTAATAAAAACAATCTAAAAAATATTTAATGTTGGTTTCCTGTAGCTGTATCCCTTCAAGCTACAACCACAAATATAACACATAAAATACTGTATTTGCATTCCGGTTCTGTAATCAGCGGTAATTCTCCATCACCTGCGCGCTTTCACATGGAGCAGCATAACGGCTAGTAAATGCTGCTCCATGAAAGTGCGCAGGTGATGGAGATTTACCGCTGACTACAGAACCGGCTTTACTGATAAGCTGCGCATCAAATATCGCGTGCGATTTATAGTGCAGCCCTACTGCCTAAAATATAAAGTATTGCTCACTAAACCAAACTAACAAGACACGTGTTAGCGGGCTACATATCGGCCTACTCGGACAGAATAGAGCTTGCAGAAAATATCATAACACACAAAGGGAATGTTTCTGTCACCCATTAAAAAAATATTTATGGCTAATTACCTGAGATCGTCCGGGATTTGCCTGCTGACGCTGGTTATCCAG
>NC_056579.1:24677225-24679508 GCF_018340385.1 Cyprinus carpio | reverse complement strand
GCTCTGTTAAGAAAGAAGATTATTAAATTCATAACGGAAAAAATAAAAAATATCAGAAATGTGTGTATTTTTACAAACCCAATAACACTGAAAATCAATCAGGAAAAAAATGCCTTACTGAGTGATAGGACTGATATGAGCACCAGCAGATGTGAAACCAGAGATAGTCTCATGATGATGAAGTCAGGAAAAACCAGAAGGTAGGTTAGAATAAATAGAGACTAGGCCTTTCAAATCAATTTTTTTGAGAGCAGATTAATACCTGGTGAGAGCAAAAGAAAGAAAAAACATGTAATTTCATGGGTATAACCACTAGATGCCTGTATAGCACTATAGAGAAGCTTGTGAATTCCCGAGTTTTTAGACATAATTGCTTAATTTTATTAGGATATGTATTTGAAAATATATTTAGACATTCTCAAGGACCACTTTTGTCAAGGGTTTTTTTTTTTTTTTTGAAATTTAATGTTTTCATATTAAAAAAAAAAAAAAAAAAAAAAACGTCAAACCTGAGGAACAAAGTAAGCATTCTGCTTTACACATAACATTAAAATTCAATTTTAAAAGTAACAAAAAATGAACAGTAATGCTTTATCAGAGCTTAATCCATCTGGGTCTGATCAGATTTCAACCTGTTATTTCTGACTTGATTTATTTTGGCTATATAATTATAGCCATACCAATTCATTAAAGTGTGTATAATTGTGTACAGTATGTGTGTGTGTGTGTGTGTGTGTGTGTGTGTGTGTAATATTTGTTTAATAATTGTTGTTTATTCTATTTTAACAAATCTACAAAACTATTATAACATTTCAAATACTAAAATAAATAAAATGTGTTTTTTCAGCAGTGTTATCAATTAGGTGTTACCCAGGCATGTCATGCCTGTGAATTTGTGTGTGTTCACCAAATCAGTTAGCCTAAAATTTGTAGTTGTGTGATAGAAACTGTTAGAAAAACAGCTGTAAAAAAAAACTTTTAAAAATCTTGCAATGATGCAGGAGTGAACCCTTCACCTCAATCAGTGTTTTCAGTCAGTGTTTAAAGTCGTTTAGTGTGTGGTGTCTAACGAATTTAAGAACAGCCGTTGCCAGTTGTCCTCACAAAAAAATATTTTTGTAATAATTGCGACTAACGCCGGCGACTAACTGCACCTGTTTCTGAATACATAGGCCTATTAATTTAAATGACGAATTAACAAAAAAACAAAAATCACAAACATGACGTTTCTTAATGAAATAATTTTACACTTCAATTAAATCTAATATAAAAAAAAAAATTTAATAAGTAAATACAACATTCAATATGTTCTCTTTCACAACAAAAAAAACAAAATAAAATTAACATACTAACTGCTACTCAGGTTTTGCATGTGGACAGGTTTGTTTCGGAATAAATAAAGCAGTATTTAATTTTCGTTCTAACTGCTACTCAGGTTTTGTATGTGGACAGGTTGAAGATACAGTTCTCTAGTATGTCGATGCTGTATGACTGAAGTGAATTTGAATTACTTGAGCAGACATACATAGTGACCTTGCATGTTTGAATCTTTCTACACAGCTTCTTACTTTTCAGTTTGAGTGGGTTTGGGGGTTCTCCCCCAAGAAAATGTTGTTCAGGGTCTGATTAGTGTTTTCTATGTCATTTCAGACACAGATAAATGCAAGCACATTCAATAATCTATGCATAGACCTAATAAATGAAACTGCATGTTCCAGTTGTAGGAGATCCATGAATTTCGAATTTACTGTAAAAGTGCTTTGTTCAGCTACTACTTTCAGTGCTGTGAAGACATCAGACTTCCAATATGGTCAACAATGGGATTAATGCCAATCTGGCAATCCAAAGATATACATGTATAACAGTATACAAACAGAATAGCATGAAAACAGTCATGCTTACATGGGATGACAAATAATAGAGAAACAGCTTCGGACTTCCCTATAAAGCCACAGTGCTGATCAAACAAAAAAAGGAACTGATTTTCTAGGCCCAGACAGTAACATTCAGCAAATAATCCAAATAAATCACTAAAAGTACATGTAAACCTTCCACTTTTAAGTTCTCAAACTCAAAGCCCTCATGACAGTTTTGTCAATTCTACAATCTTGTTTTCATTTTCTGCATCCAACTCAATTAGTTCTTTATGTTTATCTTTAGCTCGTCTCCTCAAAGAATTGGATTCTGTGATCAATGTGGCCATTTTACTACCACCTGAACCAGGGCCGTGGGAAGAGGTTTTAAGTTGGGGGTGCTGTAGTGGGAGGTGCATTTTTTGCGTGT
>NC_056579.1:24665227-24675866 GCF_018340385.1 Cyprinus carpio | reverse complement strand
CACTTCATTAAATCTATATATTTAAGAAATGTGATAAGGAAATACGCCTTGAATAGGCTATCTTAATACGTCACTAAAGTAAAGTTAAAAGACTTTACCTCAACAAAACAAACAGGAAATGTTCAGTGCGACAACCATAATGATGTGGCAAAGCATAGCATGGCACACTCCCAGACCAGCGCGTTCAAACAAGTCCAAGGACGCAGACAACTTTTATACAATGCTGATTGACCTTACAACCCTTACATGGTTGACTAGGTAAAGAACTACAGCCTTTTATGACTTCAGGTAATTTCTAAATTCTGTTCCCTCATGAAAAAGACAGAAACGCCCCAGGAAATTACAAAAGCCCACACTACCAAAAAGTTAAAGTATTCGTCATACTTGGAATCTTAAAATTATGGGTAATGTGGCCGCAATAGCCTTGAGCTGGGTTTGGGGGTCTCCCCGCAAGAAAATGTGTTCAGGTCTATTGTGTTTTCTATTCATTCAGAAACACAGATAAATGCCAGCCACTTCCATAACCTATGCATATACCTAATGCTAAGAGTCCAGTCCAGACAATTGTAGGAACATCAGGATCAGAAATTTATTTAAAAGTGCTTTGTTCAGCTAAACTACTATTCAGTGCGTGAAGACATCAAACTTCCAATATGGTCAACAATGGATCTGTAACAATCTGGCAATCCAAGATGACCATTTATCACAGATACAAAAGCATAGCATGAAAACAGTCATGCTTCCATGGGATGACAAATAATAGGAAACAGCTTCGGACTTCCCTATAAAGAACAGTGCTTGAGCAACCAAAAAGGAACAGATTTTCTAGCCCAGACAGTAACATTCCGCAAATAATCCAAATAAATCACTAAAATACTGTAAAAACCTCAACTTTTAAGTCCCCAAACTCAAGCCCTCATGACATTTTTGTCAATTCTACAATCTTGTTTCAATTTCTGGCATCCAACTCATTAGTTCTTTATGTTTATCTTTCAGCCGTCCCATCAAAGATTTGGATTCTGTGATCAATGTGCCATTATTACTACCAACCTGAAATTCCGGCTTGCTCTGGCCATTCTATCTGCATCATTCTCCAAAGATATGCAAAATTTCTCGAAATTGATTTTTTCTTTTGCTTTTAGCTCTTGCAGGTCCTCGTCGACTTTTCTTTTCCTTGGAGTTTTCTTCTGTCTCTCTTCTTTTTTTCCTCTTCCAAGTGTGCCTGGTAACGGCTCCGTGCTGATGCACAGTAACTAATTAGCTCTTTTGTAAGAGGCACTTGTGTCACCCCCCACCCCAAACTTTAATTGATCTCAGATGAGCCTTGATAACAACTGTCTCCTCACGGCATGTTGCACGTATCCACTTCTTTGTTGGGGAGAAGCCCCGCTCCACTTAGCTGTCCATTTGGGAGAGGAGTAGTCACTTCTTGCAGAAGTTCCAGGGCAGATCAGTGTAGGAAACTGAGATTCTGCGACAGGAAATATATCAATCCTGGACCCTGAGGGCTGGAAGTTTGCAAATTTCCAGCGATTTTGGCCTATTGGACAAGGGCCTTCTCAAATGTTGAGAAATCACATCACCGTAATAAATGCACAAGGAGAGCCAGTATGAATAAAAAATTAGCATCACAACATAAAAGGCAAAGTTGCGTTCTTTTAAAGAGACCAATCCACACTGATTCCATAAATTTTCTGTTAATCCCTTTCATGAGTAATATTTTTACAAAGAAAAATTCCTGGGTTCTGTAGCTCATTGGTTTGCACTCAAGTCATGTCAACCTGCCCTATTTAAAAAAAAAAACACATGCAAAAACAAAACAAAAAAACAAGTGTAGTTTTTTTTTTTTTTTTTTTTTTTTTTTTTTTTTGTGGAATGGCCTGTTTAAATAGTAGACTACATAACTTTACCTCTACCTGATTCAGTGAATAGTATGAAATATGTACACAGAAATGGGAATACATGTTGAATTTTATGTTACAGGTAATGTTATAGGTATTGGTCTTGACTGATACAAATGGGAGGAAGCGTGTAAACAGTGAGTGCCATTCTATTCTTATTCCTATAATTTACCAGAAGATATCCCGCCTGTCAACTGTTTGTCCAGCACAAACTTCTCAATGAGGCGTTTCAGTTTCTGTAGGCATTCGTCAGGGCTGGAATACATTTTTCTTGGGTCCAGGCACATCATCTTATGGACAGTGGTATATTTTAGAGGGCACTTATCCAGTGCCTTCTTGCATATTTTTGAAAGCGCATTCTGGCATTCTTTTTTAAAGTTAGCCATGGTTTCAGAAGAACTTAAACATGGCATTTTTCATGCATAGGGATGATCATTAAGTCAAAATGTCAAGATTGTTTTTAAGGACTGGGTTTGACTGGGTTTATGGCTAAGGGTTCATTGATTTGAAAAAAAAAAAAAAAAAAAAATGTTTGAGAGACACATCTTAAGCCATAATAGTGAATGCTCGCAAATTGGGCCTATGTGATCTGGTTAGTGTCAAAACTGTTAACCTAAATTGAGAAAGCAACAAACAGATAGTGGAGTCTAATTATGAACTGGCCTACATTATTATTCAATTTTATATTTACTAAAAAAATATGCAAGAAGCATATTTATACAATAAAGTTATTTACAGCACTGCCTTCCATCCAGAATGCAGTAGTCCTATGCCTAGATGTCACCCACCCAAAACATTTTTTTAACTGATTGGCTGGGACAATATATCGATGCATTGTGAATCGAGAAATTATTCTGCATCGATTCCAATTTTTCTGAATGCATCGTGATTCTCTCGCGAATCGATTCTTAGTTTCGTTTTTAACAGCAGATGGCATTGCGTGCTTTAGATGCCTTACACACACCACTTGAACCTACTATAAAATAATAATTCATAAAGTTCGAAAAGGTTGTGTCTTATTATTTGTTTCATAAAAAAAAAACCATTTAGACTGTGGTTTTATTCACAGACTGTATCCCAACAAAAGTTATTGAAATGTAACCACTGAGAAAAAGCTTGCAAAGCATTACAGGATTGTGCAGTTTTACACGCCCCCTAGAGGAACATAATTGCACTTGTCTTGACCAAGTTTGACATTCAGAAATTTAAATAAATTAATTTAGAATGCACTCAGTTTGATATGTAAATTTTAAATGGGTGTGTCTTGTTACTTGTACAAAAGAACAATACTTACAGCCATCTTTTACTATCATATGTAAATCAGGATGCATACTATTGAATTAAATTTGAAACCGTTAACACACTAATTTTTAAAACATACAATATTCCATCTCAACTTCAAAAGATGTGTCTTGTTACTGGTTTCTAGAAGAACATTTTGATGGTGGTTTTAGCCAAATAACTATAATAGAACACATACTATATATATATATATATATATATATATAATAAATAACAAATTACAGAAAGTATTTAAAAATCAAGCATAATTAAAATATCATGTAAATACAGAAAATATCTGTCAAAGCAAAAAAAAAAAAAAGAAATGTACAAAGGGTCCAACTGAAGTTTATTCTTATAGTTATCTGAAGATATAGTTGTGTGCAAAATGTTAATTATTTTACCAAAATAAGAGTTATTACACAAAAATGCATTTAATTTTTTAGTGTTGCCCTGAGTAAGATATGTTGCATCAAAGATGTTTACATATAGTCCACAAGACAAAATAATAACTGAATTATGTCAGAAGCTTCAGAAGAAACCTATATATACAATTAGTACAATTCAATTTACAATTCAATTAGTACAATTAGTATCCAAAGAGTTTGTGAGGACCTGAATCGGAGAGTTTTTTATGAAGAATATTGGACAGTTTTAACTGCTCAGGAAAAATAAGGGACTCATGAACAACTACTGTATAAAAAAAAAAAAAAAAAAAAAAAAAAAGACAAAAAAGCAAGAAAAAAAAGAAATCGAATTGAATGGAATTTTTGAATTTAATTCAATAGCATGTGGTTCTGATTTACATACTAGTGTAAAACCTGAATTGAAATGTTCATTTAGAAATCAGAAACAAGACACACCTTTTGAAGTTGAAACAGAAGACTTTATTGATTTTAAAAGAATTTATAACTTTGAATGGCATACTCGTTCAGAACAACTGCAGCACATTCCTCTAGGGGGCAGTAATACTGGAGACTCTATGGAAGGCTGCGCAAGAAAATATATAATTAAAAAAACACAACCTTTGCATCACATATAAAAAATAATATTTATTTGAAACTAAATTACGTGTTGATCTGTAACAAGACACAGCCTTTGTAGCTGAGATAGAAGATTGTATTTATTTGAAACTAAATTATGTGTTGGGTTTAATTTTCAATAGTATGTGTTTCTATTATAGTTCTGTGGCTAAAAACCACCATCAAAATGTTCTACTAGGAACCAGTAACAAGACACACCTTTTAGATTTGAGAAAGAACACTGCATGCATTTTAAATTAATTTATTAACAGATTTGAATTTAGTTCAATAGCATGTATGCTGAATTACAAACCTGCATGAAAGTGCTCATTTAGGCCCAGTTAACAAGACACAGCCTTTGAAGTTGAGATGGAAAACTTGTATACATTTTAAATGAATTTATTAAAATATTTTGAATGTCTTGAATGTCAAACTCAGTCAAAACAACTGCAGTATCATCCTCTAGGTGGCAGTAATACTGGAGACTCGTTGGAAGGCTTTGCAAGCTTTTATTGAACGTTAATAGCATAACTTCTCCATCGCTTTTGACAATAAAAAGTATTGGAAAATGTTTGTCTAGGAATCTCTAAGAATACACAGCGAATGGATTTGAGAAAGAAAGCTGCATTCAATTTAAATGAATTTATTAACATATCCTGATTTATATATGACAGTAAAACTTGCATAGAAATGGTCTTCTAGGATACAGTAACAAGACACACACTTTGAAGCTGAAATAGAAGATTTCAATAGTATGTGTTCTATTATAGTTATGTGGCTAAAACCAACATCAAAATGTTTGTCTAATCTGTAACAAGACACACCCATTGAGGTTGTGTAATAAAACTGTGTGTTATAAATTAATTTATTAAAATGTAGATTTTCAAATTCAAGTCAAAACAACTGTAAAACAACACTCTTCGCCAGCGTTGTCTTATTTGTTGAATTTCAATAGCATGTTTTTCTGTTATAGTTCTGTGACTAAAACAAATATAAAAAAATCTTCTTATGAAAACAGTAACAAGACACACACCCATGAGGTTGATACAGGAGAGTGTATTATTTTAAATTACAATTTCTTTATTGGTTTTAATTTCAGTAGCGTGTACTTATTTGGTGTCATACTTCCGTTAATATAACGGAAAAAAAAAGGACCTGGAATCAGCCTACTGCATAACCACTGGATTATGGAATACTAATGATTTTAATGTTGTTTTTCTTTTATTAATATATTTATTAATAGTAATAATATAATAATAACTACTATCACATATCTTGTTTACAATATTTCTTATTTAAATTCAAGTGAGCATTATAAGTGTTTGTCTATATAACTTTCAAAGACCTTGGGTGCACAAATTGCTCTTGTTTTGTTAATTATAAAAAACATTCCGGTGGGGAAAATTTTTGTTTTATCATTTTTATGTACTTTGTAGACGGTCCCTAGCTGGCCTAAGCACTAGCGCTCCGCTGCTACTCTTTATGTGTTGCAACAAATCGAGGAGAATTAAAATAATTAAACTGCGATGTGTGTTCAGTTCTACGTTCTATTGCTTTTCAGATAAGCCATTTTTTATAAAATTATACTCATCCACTAAGAATTTATTGAATTTTTTCACGGCTGAATATCTGTCAAATATCCAACATCAAACATCGAACCAACTTTATATCGGTATTTGCCCATGCTTGCGATTTCGCAAAATGCCGTGGTGGCGAACCATCAATGCAACGCATTCATCAATCACTTATTCATATGTTACCTATGGAATGATGCAGGTTGCACCCACGAAGTGCTGTCCCCAAATGTTGCGCTGGTCAAATTTGCTTTTGAAAAAATAAATAAAAATGACGAGTCGGACATGAAATTTTAGATCCCACATGAAATTTAAGACCTCCTTATGGAAAATTCCAGAATTCAAGACATTTTCAGACCTTAAAAATCGAAAATTTTATTTAAGACGTTTCAAGACTTTTTAAGGACCCTCGGGGACCCTGCTTTGTCGAATCATGCCCAAAATAGTTTTGTGTGTTCACATACCAAGTGCCGTGAAAGTCAACAAGTTTCGTACCATTCCAATGAAGCTACGATTTTTAAAGATTCAAAATCTAACATTTTTCGGTGAAAAGTGACCGAAGAACTCCAGAGGTTAAATAAGTGTTTACCTTATTATTGATTATGATGTACGTACTGTGTACATACATTACACTGTACACTGCTGTATGTACTATTGAACATGTGCATCTTAATTTGCAGCACAAGAAATATAGTAACAAGTACTATTAAAATATGGAATATGTGACAAACATATCCTTTACATTAATAGCACCTTATTGGTTATCAAAAAATATGTGATTTTTCATTTCATGTCTTCAAAAAAAAAAAAAAAACTTATCTTCATTTCAGTTCTCTTCAACTTCTCTTTAAAATAGTGTAATAAATTTCATTTGACCTTAGTATCATTACAATATATACACTACTAAAATTCAGTATGCTACTTTGACTTTTCATGCCACCAGTCAAATGATCCACTCACTTGAGCTCAGAGGATCTGGTGAATACTGATGATATCCATCGTATCTTGATAGAATTTAAGGGGTCAGTAAGATTTTATTTTAAATAAAATTGAAATTTTATTCATCAAGGACATAATAAATATAAATTGTCTAATTCGAAAATATACCTTATGGAACTTAACATTAAAGATAATCATTTTCTTACCTCAGACAGCTTCCTCTAAGCTGCTCTTGTACCGAATGTGGTTTAGCAGGAAGTTTCCCTGCATTTATGACTAAACATCTTCTGGAATGAAGAAAAATCACCTGGCATTTAGATTTTAGATATAAGGTTTACCAGTCAAGAGCCAAATGATGATCAGGAGAGTGAATGACTGAATGCCTGATTGCATTTCTTTTAACCACAAACGTTTGTTGACAGGTAACCAGCACTGCAACAAATGGTTACAGAAGTCAGTACATCAGAACAGCTGTTTTCACTTCACTTTTGTATTTAAATTGTGTCAAATATAAACTTAGATGCTAGAAAATTATGTTTCCAATTTGTATCCACTTATTAAGATGCTTAAATGTTTCATTAAGATTACATTAGGATGAATAAGCCACATACAGGTGATTAACGAATATATATTTTTTTAAATCATCCACCAAATTATCATCACATTTCTATCATCTCTTGTAGGTTAACAACAACACCACCTCAGTAAATTTAGTTAATGCCTAAATAATATATTTTTATATTAATAATGTATAAAATAAATGTTGAAGCAAATGCACACAGCATCTCTCGTTTGCTCCCCCCCTCTCTTCCAGCTCGTCAATCCTCTCCGCATTGGATTATGGAAAATAGTGCTTCAGCGAGTGTACATTGGTTGTAGGCCTACACTTAAAATCAGAGCGGATTGTGGTTAAAATCTAGTGAAAGAATGTAGGGAATGAACTTGTTCATTCAGAATTTGTACACCAAATGTCCGACACCCCCTACAGTGCACTATATAAGGAGAGGTTTCGGACACAGCTCTGGTCTGGATGTGATATATTGTACAACCAGTTAGTTTCATTCCTCTAATGCGTGACAAAATGTTGAGCAAAAGAGGAAATGAGGGTGAAATCTATAGGTTGAATCTAATCTAGATTGAAATATAGGAGGGTGTTATCTAAGTTATTTACTGTGCTTAAGTGGTGAACTGTCATGCAGTTTTTTTTTTTTTTTACTTATGATGAAATAAATTATCTTAAATACTGTAGATTATTATTAAATCAATTATAAATATTATGTAACTATTATTAAATAAATTATACCTTATCTATATACATTAGGAGGCCCTAGGCAAAATTCATATTGGAGGCCCCCCACCCCTAATAAAAAGCACTTGAAACAAATATGATTCCTAATCTTTTTATTTATACAACATTTAATTAGAAATTTTGTATATTTTTACTTATACAGTACAAAAATTTGGAAAGATTACTATTTTAAATGTTTTTGAATTAAGTTTCTTATGGTCATCAAGCCTGGATTCAGTCTGTTTGATCAAAAATACAGAAAAAAACAATAATATTGTGAAATATTATTACAATTTAAAATAATGGTTTTCTATTTTACTATATTTCTGTGATGCAAAACTGAATTTTCATCAGCCATTACGCCTTCAGTGTTACATGATCCTACACAAATCATTCTAATATGATGATTTATTATCAGTGTTAGAAACAGTGCTTCATGTTTATTTTATAACCTGTGATACTTTTTTCAGGATTTTTTTTATTATTAAAAAGATGTTTAAAAATAAAAAAATATATAAATCTTTTATAACAATATAAGTCTTTACTATCACATTTAATCTAACACTTTCTTGCTGAATATTTCTGTATTTTTGATCAAATAAATACAGGCTTTGAATAATAAATTTCTTTCTTTTATGTTCTTTTAAAAACATTAAAAATAAAGGGGTTCGAACTTTTGACCAGTACTGTATGTACATATTAATCAAACTTTATCTAAGGAAATCTCTATTTTTGTTGTTGTTTGATGAAGATGTTATTGTTATTGTTGTCGTTATTATTATTTTGCTGTTTTATTTAATCACAGTTCCAGAATATCACTTCAGTAAGTGCTTTAATATTTTTTTTCCTAGTTGGGTATGGGCAGGATTTCCCCGTCCCATTTAATCAATATTGACTACAGATATTGTCATATTATTTATTACAATAATATAATATGTACTGCATTGTTACCTTAAATATGATATATATATATATATATATATATATATATATAGTAGTCAAAATTTGAAGTGGATCAAAACCTTTCATCAAAGTTGTCTTAAAACCCTAAAATCAAAGTGCGTTCTTGTTTTAGGACAACTTTGATCTTTTTTTATTGATCCACTTCAAATGTTGACTACTGTGTGTGTGTGTGTGTGTGTGTGTGTGTGTGTGTGTGTGTGTATATATATATATATATATATATATATACACACCAATCAGGTGGAATAGAAAGAAACGATCGCTACTAAGCAGAAAAAAAGTTATTTAGTTAGTTGAAACTGAAATTATAGTGTTATAGCAGTAATCCTAATCATTAGCCGAATTTAGAATATACACCTGAGATCCTTTATTTGAACCATTACAAAAAAAAATGTTTTAATGTGTTTGCTTTTTTTAACTTTTAATACAACCTTCTTTGCTTTTACTTTTTGTAGTTGTAGGAGCCATTTACGTATATATTTTGTATATGCTCAATTATGTTTGTATGTAGATGACTTTATGTTTGTGAGAAACAGAAAGCAAGCTGAAGAGTGAGACATTATAAAAGTTCCTTTTCCTGTGCAGTGACATTCCCCTCCTTATCAGTTTCTACATCTTAGTAATGGCAGTGAAAATCATCATCATAGACTTTATTATGGAGATAGAGTTGTTGCTTAATTCCAAATAAATAGATTATGATCCACAAATAAATGTAAAGAGATTTAAAAATATTAAACATATTGACAAATAAATCTAATGAGATCACAAATAAATCTTAAAGTTTCACAAATAAGAATTAAATTCACAAATAATTAAAATGAGATTTGCAAATAAAAAACATATTCACAAATATATATTTGTGTCACAACCACAACTTTGTCTGGCATTTATTTGTGAATCGCGTCCTGTGCATTTGCGAATTGTGAAACATTTCTTGCGTCAAGACGTGCTGACAATCCACAAATACGTGGACTCCACCCACCATCTTACTCAAGCCAATCAGATAACAGCCACATTTCGCTGACCAATCATAGCACAATCTCGCTATAGCCAATCACGTTTTGCTTTACAATCAGGGGCGGTCTCGTCCTGAGGCTAACTTCATCATCTGCATTGGCTCAAATAGGTAATATAAGGGCCAAAAAAAGGGGTAACGTTACAGTAAAAGATGTTTAAAAAATGGATTTCGTTAGACCATTAGACTGTGTATCATGTCAACCAAGCCACAGTATTTTAACGTGACGTTTTTCTTTGTTTTTTTTAGAATGGAAATATTTTAATCCAAATTTTGTTTTTCTTTGTTTTTTTTAGAATGGATATTGTCACATAAATTAACTCAAATAATCTAAGCAAAATCAATGGTGTAACCAATAAGGCTGAACGATTAATTGCATTTGCGATAATATCGCGATATGAGAAAATGCGATTTTCTAATCGCAACGTGGCGCGATTTGAGGTGGGCACGTGACGCGAGCGGGGGGGGGGGAAGAGCGGAGAAACTCGGCTGCAACAACTTTTCATCCTGTCAAGTCATCTTTAACCTGTAGCGCAATGGCCTCTGCCTCGCCGGAAACAGTCAGTAACTGACACAGCTGCGACTTTAATCTCAAAGAGGAACAGCACGTCGGTGGTGTGGAACTATTGGTTTCAAAAAAGAAGATGCTGCACAGC
>NC_056579.1:24664903-24665009 GCF_018340385.1 Cyprinus carpio | reverse complement strand
ACTTATTGGCTTCACGAGAGAGAGCGGGAGGTTGCCGCTCGGTCTTGACGCAAGAAATGTTTCACAATTCGCAAATGCACAGGACGCGATTCACAAATAAATGCCA
>NC_056579.1:24664565-24664713 GCF_018340385.1 Cyprinus carpio | reverse complement strand
ATTATTTGGAATTAAGCAACAATTCTATTTTAATTTCTCTCCATGGATGAGGCTGATGTTAAGGATGTGTCTTTTTGATGTGTCATTAAAGGGCCGTACACACCGGGACGAATATCGGCGCGCGTTATTCGCCAGCGTTTTTCAACGC
>NC_056579.1:24647212-24663564 GCF_018340385.1 Cyprinus carpio | reverse complement strand
AATGTGCTGGAGACAGAAGTAGAATTTTAAAGAAGCACATTTGAGAAGCTTTCCCTCATTAGAGGATGCACCGCATGGAGAAAAGAGGCACATAGCAGAGCCACTGGTGTTCCTCTTGTTTATTCTTTTACCCGGCACTCTGACAGAGAGCTTGGCATGCCCTGTTTGTATGTGGAAGAAAGATTAGGTCCCTTTCTTGCCTTTTCCTCTGCGCCTGTGGTTACTTTCAGAAGTGTAGTGGAGAAGTTAGAGCACAACCTGCATCTCCTCTTGAATATAAATTGCTATTCTCTGAATTTTTGGGAAGGAAGGAAAAAGAGATAAATAAATCTTAATTTTCTCTCTCCCTGCCCAGAGTTTCCCGTCTGCTCAACTCTGTTTGTACTTTTCCCCGGTCCAACCTTACAGAGCAAATTCAGATAGAGCCCTTGGGTACATTGGGATAATGTCTGTCATTATTTACACATCCTCATCTAGTTCCAGATCTGTGGATTACTTTATTCTTTTGAACTGATTAAAAAAAATACTGTGTTGATTTGGATCCCATTGACTTTCATTATGACAGAAACAAGTGAAACAAGATTCTTCTTCTTTTATTTATGTATTTATTTATATTTTGGGGTGGTGAACTCAGATTCTGTCATTAAGTGTTTATTTCATGAAATTTAGGATGAAAAATCTGCAACATAGTTTGCTAGCTAAATGAAACAACTCTCAGGACTTAATGTAAGTTTGAAGTTTTCCTCTGCGGTAACATCGCACTGAAAATTCAGTGGTGGTATAGCAAAGTGAGAGAGAAATGAGAGAGTATGCAGAACCACTTCAACAATTATAGTGTTTTAAAACTAACAAAGGAACCATGTCAACAATGCCCCATTAATTTTACATCTCCTACATTCATATTCAAACCTATAATCCCATTACTGCTGTCTGGCTGCTCATGTGTCTCTCTTTAATGCATAATAGCACTCTTTCCTGGAGAGAGTCTCTTAGGTCTGTTTCTATAAGCAGAGTTATATAAATTATCTGACGGGTTATTAACTAAAGGGTAAAACAGGCCAATTTTCATTTATGTGAAAATATGAAGTCTTTTCTATGAGTGATTTAGAGGCTGGATTATCTGACCACAGAACAAAAAGAAAAGTGCCAGAAGTGTTTAAGGCCTAAGGAAGCCATTATAATTTGTGTTTGTGTGCTCACCATGTTAAAATAAAAAAAATAATACCTTCATACTTACATTTGCAAAGCACGGATATTTGGTAATTCAGAAATTCTTAAAATGAATTAGGGGCGCAGCGCAATATACTGAATTTCTCAGACTGAAGCTAGAACTTAGTTCTTATTTGGGCACCTGAAAGTGGATTGAACATCGGGAGCACCGACGTTTCCCCGCGCTCTGATGGCCATTCTGGCCTGCTGGTGCCGCCAGCAGTCGATCAGGCTGACGTGCATGCCCGAATTAATTGACGGATTTATAAATCTAAGAATCAGGTGATCGTGGAGTGAAAATGACACCACCACATGACCCAACATCAGCGAAGAACTGCTCAATTGGCTATATCCAGAGGCTTTATCTTAGAAAAATCGTGGGTAAAAATGGAGCGTAAAACGCAAAGAAGGAGCAGAGAGGGAACGATAAAAGGAGAAAAGTCCTACACAGACGCAGCAAGTTGCTGCAAAATCCCGGCCATGTTCAGTAAGGGAGCAGGTCGGTCAGAATTACATTTATATTTACTAGGGGGGGGACGGTTCACTGAAAAAATCGAAACTGTTCGGTTCTCCACACACGGTTCGGCACGCACTGGGACCGCGGTTCAACTTAAATCTGACAAAGCATCTGTAATATGGTTTACTATAAATAACACGTAAAAACAAACAGGCAGGGCGGACGGGGGGAAGTAAACCCGGGCTGAATTTGACTCCACCCCAGGCCACCCCTCTTTTTGCTGCAGTCATCACCCCATTCCCCCAAATTTTTCCAACTTGACTGCTAAACTCTTTTGGCTCTTTCAGTTTTTTTGAATTGGGTGACCCTTTAAAAAAATAAATTAAAACCCTTTTAGACTGTGGACAGGCCAAAATAATCAAATGGAGTATCAAGGCATTCACTGTCTCTATCATCTTTCCCTGAATCCCTCTCTCTCTTCACTCTGCACACGATTTTTGAAAAAAAAGCCTTAATAATTATTAATTTATGCACCAAAATTGTATATTCCCCATGATCACAGTCCTACTGAGTCTTAAAAATCAAAAAAACACAATTTTTTTTAGAGATAGCCGCTGTTTATTTTTCATAGCTTAAACTTATTAAAGGTTCGTGTTGACCAAAACTGAACTGTCTTTCAACGCAGGAGCATTTTCCCCTGGTCCTTTTTTTGCACCTTCAAAATAAAAAAATAAATTTGGGATAGGCTAATTTTAAAAATTGGTAAAATTTTGGCACTAAAAATACTGTATCCCCATATGTAAAACAGTGTGCTAGTTTGCATTAAGATGCTCTTTTAAAGCTCTCATATTTTTGTGTTTTTTTTTTAAATTTTTTTATCTTTGTAAGTCGCTTTGGATGAAAACGTCCGTCTGCCAAATGATTACGTAAATATTAGGGGTGGAACAGTTCAACTTTTTCACAGTTCGGTTTGTTTCACAGTTTTAGAGTCACGGTATGTGCTATGTTTATGGAAAAACTATACTTTCAAGAAATATATATTTTATCATATTATTAAAAATACTCTAACTACAAGCAACAGCACAAATAAATACAATAGAGTAAAGTACAAATAAATAAACGATTTTCAGAGTTTTTAGGGGGGTCAAAAGGTAATTTATGACAAAAATTTGAATAAAGTAACAAAAAAAACAGATTGTTTTTAACTTAAATTAAAGATTATTCTTTATTAAATTTGCAAAGCTTTTCAATCAAGGCAGTGGGGTTTCTTTTTTGTTGCGTTCGTTTATAAAGACGTCATTTTAAAGAAATGCACTGACCCAGGTTGATATTTTGAACAAGAGGAATGGGTTTTGGTTTTTTTTTTTTTTTTTTTTTTTCGTTGTTGAAAGTCTGGGAACCCAGAATGCCCCCCCATCAACCCCAAACATATTAACTGAACCCCTGTGTGGCACCTGTTTTTTGTAAAACAACTTGAGCAGGGTGATATAGTGCGGAAAAATATTTTGATATTTTTGTTTGAATTTTCCCATGTAATTTTTTTTTTTTTTTTTTACAAAAATTCAATACAATTTAAAAAAAAAATAAAATAAAGTTATAGTTGTGTATGCACAGATATTAAAATACCATACAGGGGCGACTGTTAAAAATGTTGAGCAGTGATTCAAGTAGATCATGGTTAATCATATTGAAACTTATCAGCTTAAATGCCATTTTATGTTACAGCAAGTTATTTGATAAACACCCAGCCCCAGATAAATACTTATTAAATGCCATAAATTTGTATTTGTGTCATAAAAAATAAATAAATAAAATGAATTGTTCAGCATTCAGTGAGCAAAGACATGGGTGTGTCTAATAAATATCCGAATGCATCTTTGAGTTGGTGGGTGAATATGTATATTCAGTAACTGACAGACTTACTGTACATTATACTGTAACTGAGTCTAGCATACTCCTGTTTTGGTTGGCTGTTTCGTTCCTCTGAGAATGTTGATTGTTTTTTTTGTGTTGTTGTTGTGTGTTTTTTTTCTCAGTAGGTTGCTCTAAGTCAAGTCCGATTTAAGCACAGCCCAGGAAGTGTCAAAGCAGCGTTTATGCCAGAGTGAGCAGTATTTTTTTTTCCATAACTGTCAAGGCTGGACTTTTAATTGATCCAGTGATGACCCCCCCACCACCCCCTTTGAAGACAGGATTATATTTCCAGCTAAGAAAGTATTTTCCTAAGCCATAACCTTCAGTATAGTACCTCTGACTCTTCTCGTTTCTTATATTACCCTACCTTTATTTAAGGTGAAGTCAAGGTCAATTAAACTTCTATTATCTCCATAAACCCCACTCACTCCAGAGACTTAAGGAATATCACTGACCAATGGTGCCCATAAATCTTAACGATAGGAAGCCATCATCTGTTCTTATAACAGAGAATGAACCACTCCTCAACAAGGGAAGATAACTGAACGATAAATAGACTTAATTTTCCTCTCCACACTTGAAAGCTAAAGCATGAAATTCTCCAGGCAGAGGGGTTATCAGGATGATCTAGAATGGTTCACTTGGAAATTTAGGTTAGTGAGATTTTTTTTTATATATATTTAAATTGTGTTTTTATGTATGCATTATCTAGTATATAGTAAATGTACTAACACTTTTGCTGGAAGTAAAATGATCATTTCACCCTGTAACAGCTACATGCATGAAGATACCCAAAAATGTGGCTTGTGAAAAAAGGGAAATGTTTTTTTTTTTTATTTATTTTGTTTTTTTTTTGTAGAAATTTTTGAAGGCAGATAAAATTTTTGTTGCCTTAAAGAAAAGTGCTGGGTGAAGAAAATGGTATGTATTAAAAGTTTTTTCTAACAGACAGTATATTGTTATGTTTTGAGTAAGCACAAAGATCCTGTTTTTTTTTATACAAATGAACAAAAGGGAAAGGAAGCAAAAATTGGAGGGGGAGGTTTTTAATGTTTCAGGGCTGGGGTCGGGGTTTTTTATTTGGCATTTTTAAATGTTCTGTTCAGACCCCCCAGGCTCCCCTCAAGTCCCCCAAAAAACGTCCCAGCCTGCCCCGGTGACTTTGTTTCCGTCTGGGCAGCCCAACGGTCCCCCCCACCTGGCACTTCCCGGGGGTTCCCAAAACTGCATCATCCCTACACAGTCGTGTTTTCACAAAATACCCCCCTTTCAACAGCATTTAGCATCCTTACATGTTCAGCCATTAAGAATCTGCCTCTGTCCGCCGTGTGCCCATTTGCAGAAACAAAACCCCCAAAGTTTTCCAGGAAGCGCCGGATGCGTAACATTTACAAATAACCCGCGCCGGGAAAATGCTGTGTGTGAACAGCTCCTAATAGAGTACATAAATATTTCCAGCAGCAAAAATGGTACTGATAAATAATGGATCCTGTAGGCACGAAATCTGTCGGGGTTTTCCCTTTTATGGACGGGGTTGGGGATGGACAGGTGTGTAATTTTAGACGAAAACCTAGATCTAAACCCCAGCGAAAAGCAATTAGACAGGTTTGCAAAAATGAAGAGCCCTGATATTTTTTTTTTTGTAAAATTTTATTTAATTCAGTGATGAAGACTAATTTTCAATTAATAAACTTGGTCAGGTGTATATCCTTCCTTTTTGGGTTTTTGTAAGCTGTAAGGCTCTTTGTGCTTCTCCTAATAGGCCATGAAGAAACTAAGTTTTTCTTCAGTGCTCACAGCTTGTAAAAAAATTTTTATTACCTTTGGGCCCAAAAAGCCCTAAGAAGCCACTCTTTTTGAGGGGTAATTATCTGCTAAAGTTCATCCCCCCTTTTTCTTCACCGATGTTTACTTATGGATTTTGTTTTATCTATAGTCCAAATGAGGACAATGACAGGTAGAAGAAACCGTTTTAATTGATGACAGGACTTTAACTACTTCCAACTTCTCTGGAAAAAACAAGTTTCTGGGTTTTAGGTCTCATTCTAACCCAAAAACTGAAATCTGTTGACTTTGGGGAGCTTCCGCTTGTTTGGGGGAAAAAGGGAAAGAGAGATTAAATATTGAGAAAAAAAGTGGGCATTTCTTTTTTAAAATTTATTTTTTAAGTGAAACCATATTTTTCAGGCTTTCAAAAAAGGTGGGGGGTTTGTAATTTCCTCTGTGCTAGTATCAATGCCAGTAATTACAAAAGGAATGACTTTTTTCCCATTACTGGGATTTCTTTCACTTTGATCAGCAAACAGTGATCAGGTAGTTTGAATGTTTTACTTTTATTAAAACCCTCCCAAAACTCAGATTTGGGAATTTTCACAGGGGTAGTTGAAGGCCCATATCACATTGATTTTAAAAGGGCAAATATCAACCAGAAGACTATATATATAAAAAAGGGTTTAAAACCCAGTCAATACTAGGGGCCGTTAGCTTTGTTTTTGGTTTAAACTAGGCCCATAAAACTTCTTACAAGAAATTTAAAGGGGACCCATATATAGGAGAGCACTTCAGCTTTTGTCTTTGTTTTAAAATTTTTACTCGCAATCTTTGAGGTCGGGCGGAGGGGGTGACAATCAAAAAACCGAAATTTCAGAAAGGGATTTTTAAAGCAAGAAGTCTTTTGGCACAGCTTCCTGCAGCGGGCGGGCATGTTTCCCAACAGGAAAAAGGGACAGAGTTCCAAATACATTTTGCCCCTTTCCCCGGAACACATTCATGAGAGTTTCATAAAAAAAAAAAAAAAAAAAAAAAGGTGGAAGGTGACCCCTTTTTTAAAATTTTATCAAGATGCCCTGAAAGGGCTATATGGGATAAGAATTTTTTGTATTTTTGGGTTTGTACATTTAAATTTAAAAGTGAAAATTCTTTGAAAGACTGGCTTTTTCTTTATGTTCCCCCCTCAAACACTGCATGGTGAAAAGGTTCCCTTTATTGTCATTTTTGGGATAAACCCTGAAAAATTTCTTTAGGGACCTCCTAACTTCCCTTTCTCAAGTCTCTTTTTTTTGCTCCCTGGGTTGGGAATCCGGGCCCGGTGGTTCTCGGGTTCAGCAGGGGGGGCCTTTTAAAGTGTCTTCTCAGAATTTTAAAGGAGCCCTGCAGCCTCACCAATGCCGGGACAGTCGGGGTGCGTTTATGTGTGTTTTTAAGATCAAAGAAAGAGGTTTGGGGTAGGATGTGGGGCCCCCTTTCCATTTACCCTGAAACATTTTTTTTGATTTCCAAAAAGTCCAAAAAGGGTCAAAAAGTCCTAAAGAGGATAAGAAAAAGAAGACAAGTATTTATGAGGACGAGCAGTGCTTTTTGTGTTAAAATGATACAAAGAAATCAAAAGTTGTATTTTTGCGGGCTTTTAGGGAGAGTTTGTCATGCACAAACAAACATTGAAAATCTAGCATAAAACCCTATGCCCCCGAACAGCAAAGATTGGGGATTTTAAACCCAAAATTGAACCCTTTTTTCGGGAGCTCCCATAACCATTCTTTTTTTTGTTTGTTTTTGTTCAACCCGGATTAACCCCCAAATTTCCCTAATCCCACTGCTGTCAAAGCTTTTGCTGAAAAAAGTTAGATAGTTTTGGGAAAAAAATTTCAAATAAGTCGGGTTTGATTTAACACAAAACCCAACTAAAAATTATAAAAAAAATTGATATTTCCCATTTTTTTGATTGGCTATCTACACTGAAGTTGGTAGCACCCTTTTAAGTTTTTTTAAGCAACCCAAAGCCACGGACCCAAATTTTTAGAAAAATTTCACTGTATGTTTTTGGAATTTGTGTGTAACTTCAGTGATCAAAAGCCAAATTGATGAAAAACAAAGATGCTGAATAAAATTATTTGGGTGTTCAAATATCCCAAAACCAAGAGAGAGGGGTTTTGGGTTTGTGGACAGATTATGTAATTTAGTCAGCCCTTTATGTGTTAGTGGGAAACTGACTTGGGAATCTGGGAGGTCACATACGAATCCTGGCCATGTACCACCCAACATTTCGACAGCTTTTTGTTTGGAAAGGGTAGGAAAAGTTTTTCGGGGCATTGGTTGTCCCAAAAGTGGGGAGTAAAAATTTCTTTTAAAACCCAGTTGGAAGGAGACGTCTTCCACTCTGTGCGGGGGCTTACAAAAAAAAAAAAACCTTGATGTTGGGGCCAATTTTCCTTTTTTACAACTTGCTTATTCCATGGCCCCACAAAATTTTTCTGTGATAAATCCCCTGTTTTGCTGTTTTATGGTCGTTTGTCAGTTTTGGACTTACCATCCCTAGGAATATTGTTTTTGGGGTTGAGTCTCCAGTCATTCTAATTTTGGTTTTTGTTTGAAAAGTCTATGTTTAAGACAAAGCAAACGTTAATATGAAAACAAAAATTTCGCTTCGAAAAATCTGAAAAGTTTTAAAATTCAAAAGATTTTTTCAGACAAAAAATGGGGAAAACAAATAGATTCGGGCATGAAAAAAGGGCTTTTAAAGGATTTTTGGGTAAAACAAGAAGTATTGGATTTTTCTCCCAAAAAAGGGTGGGGTTTTAGCTATTGTTTTAAAATTTGTCACTATTCGGGCAGAGAAGACAGGATGAGCGTTTTAATTCTTGATTCCAACCCCTCTGGACCCACCTGAGACCCTTGAGAGTTCGTACAACGGGAATTTGAACTTTACCCTTTTTTATCAAAGTTTTTTTGGGAAAAGATTTGGCTGCTTGCACTTTGGGCATCTTACGAATTTATTGGATATTGTATATTTTTGTCAACTCAAAATTTTTGCAAAGTCCTTAAAACAACAAATGGCCAATTTAACTTATTTACCCAAAATATAGAGTTGTATTTTTAATGCATTGAAAGCTCCCCAAAATGCTTAAAAAAAAAACCAAAGGGCGGCCTGCAAGTGTTAATGAGTTTAAACCCGAAGGGTGTAATGCTTTTAGACTACCCGAATATTTTTAAAGCCCAACCCCTTTTTAAAATTGTTCACAATTTACATGTTACTCTAACCCTTAAATTATGTATTTAAGATGTAAAACCACAATTTGCACTAAATATGAAATTAAAAATAATTGTGGGGGAATAATTGGGTATATTCTTAATGTTTGCTTCCCCCCCCAATAATTTTTCCCAAATAATCTCCCTTCTCCCTTCCGTGGCTTTTTTTTTAAACAAAGGTCTTTTTGTTTTTGTCTCTTGGTTGCAGTAGGAATTTTTAAATTTTTTATTTTTTTATTTATTTTTCAGTAAAAAAGGAAGGGGAGTAAAAAACGGGGCCCCAGACTCTGTTGGGTTTATCTTGTTTAAAAGAGTATTTCACCCAGAAATAAAAAAATCGGGTCATCTCCCCCAAATTCTACGGGTTTCAAATTTTTTTTTTTCTATTTTTCTTCTTTCTACACAAAAAGGGTGAATTGAAAATTTCCTGGAAAAGCAATCCCCAAAAAAAATTGCCCCAAACTGAACCCAAATACAACAAAAATTTTTCCCATTTTTCCCTAAAGTAAACCCCAAAAAATTTTTTTTTTATTATTGTCGGGGTTAGTTTAAAGGTTTAATTTTAAAATCCTCCCTTCTTACAAATTTTGAGCAACTTGCTCAATAAATACAAAATTGGGGGGAAAAATTTGCCCCCAAAAATGATACCTTCCTTTTTTTGAAATAAAGTTTCTTTCCCCACAGAGCTAAAAAGGCCTTGAAAAAATTTTCGGGAGATTTTTTAACATGGCTAAAAATTTTCACAGAGTTTTGAAGAGAGACCAGAGTTTTTTAAAGGGGTTTTTTTTTTTCGGGACAAAACCCCCCCTTTACGCTAAATATTTCCCAAACCATAGTTTAGGAATTTTGGGCGGGTTTTTTTACCATTACTCGGGAAAACTGGTGGAAAAACTTAAAAAGGACCCTTCATCATACTTTACAGAACATTCTTTTTTTTAACCCGGGGAATCGGGGACAGAGTCAAACCCATAAATAATGTTTTTTAACAAATTCATATTTCTTAAAACAAATTTTTGGCATTAAAAACCCCACATTTGCATTTTTAAAATTTAAATTTGGAAAATGGGCCCACCCCAAAATCACCCCAAAAAGCAATGTCATGTTTTGTTTTCATTCTTTTTTATGCCCTTTTTTCCAAAAGGGGAAGGGGTTTAACAACTTGTGAATTTGCAATTCTTCGCAGGTTAAAATTTTTTTGGGAATAGGGGGCAGCTTTCAGACCACCAGAGGTTGGAAATCTTGCTCCATTGTGATGTAAGTCACGTTGCACATTCCCTAATATTGGACAATACCAAACTGTACGTTAATACACAGTGTGACAAAATGTAAATGAAAACTTGTTGATCTAATTTCACTGAATCCATGCTTACTCACCAAAAGGCACTTTCACGAAATAAACTTGATTTGCAAAACATTAATGTGCAATTTACATGCGTGGCCTCTGACTCCTGGGGTTTTGAGTGCTGTTGTTTGTGAATTGGTTTGTAAAATATCAATTCTCGAGCACAGCTCAGGCCCTGCAAGACCTGAATTTAACAAGCATCTATTAACAGTTTTGTAAATTGATTCAGAAAGGGCTTAGGGTTGCAATTTGCAAGCGCTCATGCTGGTCCGCTGTGTTCCCAGACTCTGTCCTAGAGGTACACACTGCACAGTTTAGATGGAACACATCCAGTTCAGATTGTGCGGCTCTATATGACGCTATGTGTTTGAATCAGGGGTGTTTTATGTGTAGAGGAAGGGGCCTTCAGGACAGGTTTGGGAACATTTTTCTCTAAAATGATTGTTAAACCGCCCACTAGAGTACGATTAAGATGCCAGTAGACCAAACATTATATCTATCTAAAATTAGGGTGACCAAAACATGCCTTTTTCACCAGGACATGTCACTGGCCAGGATGTCTACAGCTAAAATATCCACGTTTTTTTTGGCTTGGTTGTGCTGCACGACCAATTGTTGTATGACAAAGTACCGTCGAGCTTAGAGGAGCAGACAGCTTCTTGGCTTTGAATCGCTCTCACGGTATTTTTTTGATGTCCGGTTGCTCAGTCTGCTTCAAGGCAAACACCACATATGTACCACGAATTTGCATAATTTGGACCGTTCCTGTAGATCCACCTTCTAAGCGCCCAACGATTGGTCCATTATGTACAATGTCTAATGGTTCTTGGTTCAACGATCATCCCTTTATTAAGTATGAAAAAAACAGGAAACCACAGGCCAAAATTGGATTTTAAAAAGGCATATAGAAATCCTGGCCAGGATGGTCTCTGGGAAAAAATGGCACGTTTGGTAAAAACCTAAATACTATTGGCTTAAAGGCACACTTGAAGGTATTCTGTTTTGCTCCTTAACGTTACACTGGTTACATCAGTGGGCTTTTGACTTGTTACAAAAAGATTCATTCGTTTGTGTATAAAACATACTTTCGGGCTGAGACAGTAGAAAGCTTCAACAGCAGGATATTAGATATTTCACACTTGGTGCGCGTCATGATTTTTATTTGTTTTTTCACAGCAGTTTGTCCATGCATGCAGAAGGATGAGGCAGGGAGTTGGTGAGAGTGTCAATGCCTCAGTTAACATGCGGCTGCGGGGGGGAGGTGGGCGGGACGGGGGCTTGAGGATGCTTGGGATTGGGGGCAGTTTGATGACAGCATGAGTTAGATTTTTGTCCACTGGTAAAAGCGGAGCGGTCTCTCAAGAGTTGGCCGGAACTCAGCGTGTAAACCTCTCAGTGCATTGATGAGCTGTTGCTCGTAATGGAAACCCGGTCTCGGAGATGACCAGCTGTGCTTCTATTTTTCAGAGACCTTGGGATTTGTTACGGTGGGCAAGCAATGAATTTAGTGTTATGTGTTTAATGCTGGAATGAGTCTTTGACACAGGTTTTTTGTTGCATGGGATGTTATTATTAGTGGGGCTTGCTCGACCACTTGCTAAGTTGCATAGTATTATTGCCCCTACTTAAGGTTCAAAGATTTGAAACAAGTTGTAGTATTGAACTTGTCATCCCCACATCTTGCATGTGAAAACCACTTAGAGTTACGTTTAAAGAAGGAACAAGCCTTATCTAGAGAACAGCATATCATAGGCTACGTTCACACTGCAAGGAAAATATGTGGGCAGGGTTTTTTTTTTTTTTTTTGGGTCCTAAGAATTTGACGCAGTTTAACGTTTTTGTCCGGGATATTTGAACAGGAAAAACCACATGAAATCTGATCCTTGATTCTCATTTGGGCCACTTCGTCTGTGGTCCTGAATCTCATTCACGTCATATGTTTTGCAATGCCAAACTTGTACACACTATAGATCGACATGCATCAAAATTCTTTCCCTGGAAGGGGAAACTTCAAAAGATGTTACATACCCGGTCCTGCTTTGACGTTGGTGAAATGGACAGACATTGCGGGAGTAGTCAGTGGGAGACAGTGAGGTTTGGGGTGGGGGGCTGAACCTTTAAGTATGCCGTGACAGCTCTAACAAGTTAAATTTAGGGGTTGCTACCATAAATATTTTAAAAAGCTTTGCTTCTCTTTTCTCCTCATCTTCATTATCCTCATCACCTGCGTCCCAATTCCCTGGCTTTTCAGCACATCAGCGTATAAATGAATGCAACACCGCTTACTTCAGTGGCCTCGTGGGGTTAGCTCCTTATGATTGCGTGCTTCATTGCTCATCTTGCTATTGTTCTTTTGTGCGCATACGGGGGGGTGGTCAGTTCAGGACCTGGTCATTTGTTCACTTTGGAATTTGGAGATTGGCCACATTTAAAAAAAGCAATGGTTGTGAACAGGCCATATAAAAAATTTATCTTAGTTATAAATTGATAATTGAACACTTGGGATGTGCTTTTGTTACTTGGGGTCAGTAACCCATTCCGGAAAACCGTCGACCAAACACATAGCACACACATAAAAATGCTGTAGAATTACTTTGCCATCACATAGTGACTTGGAACAAGGCAGTAACACCCCCCAAAATCATGTTGTGGACGACTGCCTTTCCTTTTACTAATCATGTCCCTTCTTCACCTCCACTCAACCATGCTATCTCTCTAAGAGAAAGACAATTGTGTGTGTAGGAGCATGTCCACTGTCCTCACATTTAACCAACCATGTCTGTTCATATACATTTATATTTTACTGGAAACAGCGGTTTTTGCACATGGAAATGCGACAACCCTGAGGCCTTTTTGGGGATTCAGTCTTTTGTTTTGCTGCCTGCTTTGTGTTTGCGGATGTTTGGCGGGACTGGGCCACAGTATCACTAGACAGGAGTTCGTGACTGCCGGTGATGCACCATATGGGATGAGCTCAACACAGTATTCATGAGGAGAGCCATATAAACAAAATGCTATACTTCTCTCTGTGACACACCAAAGACACAAGGACTTGGCCAATAATAACAAAAGAATGAAGAGCAAGTGACACCTTTATTGGATTTAGGTGCCATTCCTGGTTCGCTTCAACACATTTCAATGAATTGTGCCAATTAATTTTTGGAGTTCGGAATATATTCTGGCCATTAATTAGGCAAATGGAGGAATGGTCGCAGATCTCATTAGGTTCTTTTGCAGGGGGGATTTACTGTATTGCTTATTGGCAGTCACTGTGCATTATTGGAATTTTGACATCTGATGGCCTTCTGTAATTAAAATGAATATTTGCATAAGCCTAAAAGGT
The DNA here is from genome assembly GCF_018340385.1 of Cyprinus carpio. Taxonomy (NCBI): domain Eukaryota; kingdom Metazoa; phylum Chordata; class Actinopteri; order Cypriniformes; family Cyprinidae; genus Cyprinus; species Cyprinus carpio. The sequence goes on along the minus strand of NC_056579.1, from coordinate 24,650,274 downwards.
ATTGTTTTATTTGTCCTGCCCTTTAATAAAAGCCTTGACTCATTTACAGTTGTTAGATGCCTTTATCTTTTACAAATGAATTAATTCAGTTCCAGCCAGCAGTACAACCTCTCCAAATCTATTTTTTTAATCAGGAAGGCTAAACTCCCTGGAGTGGTCAATGATATTAATGGACTCTCTTTTTTTTCGCTTGTTTTGTGAAATGCAGAAACGCATGTCTGGCCACTGTTGCAGCTGTGGTCTCTGCAATCCATTGTTTTGGAGCACAAACGAAAAATAAATGAATGCTGTTTGCCCCTCCATACCACCTGAGGGTTTGGTGTTGTCGCCCTGTGGCAGATATAGAGCTCTAACAGGCAGCCCATATTGGTGGAGTTTAATGACATACTGGGTACCTTTTGTGTCCGGTTCAACATCTAGTACTTCATCTCAAAGCCTGTGCCTGGGCTCAGGACTGCAACATATCACTGTCTATTTTCTAGCCCCATGGGATGGGACAAAAACTAGCCACTTTCCCTTCACTGAAGTCATTTGAATGCTTATACTTCATATACTTCAATAGTGTGGATTTCTAGTATGATTCCCATGCCTCATATTACTGCTGCACATTCATAAATTGCAGTCATATACTTTCTTCAGGCAATACCGGAACTAGAATATTCTTTTAGCTACTTCTTCTCTTGTTCTATAAAGGTCTCACGTTATAGATTGCATTATGAATTCTGCCACGGTGATAATAATGGAAACTGCTGGCAAAAAATAAGCCTTCCCTCTCATTCTAAAAGGTTGGCTACCAATCTAAAGGAGGTTTCTAAAAGTATGCTACTTTTAAGAAAAGTAGAGGCTAAAATGTAATGGCAGGTGTGTTTTATCAATAGGGCAAGCCCTGAATTCTTTGCCAAACAAAATGATCCCAAGATTTAGTACAAGCTGAAAATATTATTTTTGTTTTTATGTGTATTTTATGTATCTTGATAAAATCTGTGTTTGTTTTTCTTAAAATAGTTTCGGTATAAATGTGCTTTATGAGTCAAGATTTCTTTTATAACTGGTTTTATAAAGTCAAAAGTCAAATTGTGTGTAGAATCTGCTGTGGAGTGAGTCGCTCATGTCATGCTTTTTTAAGTGCTTTGCCTATGTAGAGCATTTCAAATCAGTCATTAATGAAAATCAGGTACAGTTCGATGCTGCTGGGTTAAAAGAACCTATGTACAAAGAAGACAGCGAGTCAAAGTCGTGAGGTTCTGGATACAGCTATTAAGTATTATCAGAGTTATGATGCAAGCTTTGGACATTTTGATATGGACCAAATCCTACCCCCCTTCCTCCATCATGGAAGGTGGAATTTGAGCTTCTCTGCATTTAGTCTGACCACACAGTTAAACAGATCCAAATTCACACCTGCTGCGGTAAAACAACCCTTTTCAGTACTTCATGACATCCAATTGCTCCTCTTAGGTTGGTGTCAGACACTATTTCAATGTCCTTTGAGAAAATGAAAGCATTGATTGAATTCAATATGGAAAATTAGATTTGTTTAACCATTTGAGTGGTGTGCAAACATCTGTGGACCAAAGACCTCGAATATTCTGTTTTTGTGAAAATGTCGATGTTTCAAAGGGTGTTGGTTTTTCCCCTCAGTGTGTTATGGCAGTGCATTCAGTTTGAGGGGAATTATCAGACATAGTTTTAGATTTATAACACACATTTTGTATATTGATTGTTTCTGTTGCAGCAAGAGATGTATTGAAAAGCAAAAATAAGGCAGACCTCATACTGTTTCACCCCCCACAATGACCATTAGGATTAACAACTTGCTTTGGCAAGCACCACTAAAACATTTTTTTAGATGTTAAGGATTTTTCACTGAATCTGAAAAGCTAACAAGAACAGCAGTCAAGTTCCAATGTCTTAATTTAACAAAAGTGAGTTATTGAGAACCCATTGCATAATTATCCAAAATAATGCATAAGGCTCGGAAGGTCTTTGATGGCTGAGTGGAATTAGAAATGGTTCAAAGAATAAAAAATATAAAAAATCAAATTTTCACATTACACATAGGCTTTTTTTTTATTATTTTTTAGAACCACTGAACAGAATGGATTTATGGTGGATCTTTAAATCTAAGAACACAAGAGATAAGAACAGTGAAAGTTATCCTCCTGGAATTTGTAATCCACATACCAAGCTGTGAGGTGGAGGAAGGAGTGGGACTCTTTGACACTTCTATCCTACTCGGTCCTTTTTAGGCTTCAAGTTTGCTCATTGTTAAATTGTAAATGAAACCCAATGCAGAGCTGCCCTGAAACCTTTCAGAAGCACCACTGCTCAGACTCAAAAAAAAACTGAATCTGTCTTGAATGGCCGCTACCAAAAGAGCAATGGCTTTCCTTCCTGACAGGAAAGTGACTCATGAAGTGTCTTAGTCTCCTTTAATTGGCATTGACAGAAGAGAAAATATGACAGGAGAAGCAGGGTCCTCATGAGAAGCCCCCCTCTCTAGCAGGCATGCCACCCTCCGGCTGTCAAATCCAACAATCCTCAGAGGCCCTCTCATGGGAGGCAGTTGAACGGTGTACCCCTACTGAATACACACATGTGCAGATCATACAAATTCATATACAGCTGCACACCTTGGGGGAATTACCTGGCTTCAGCGCTTGGTCCTGTATTTCAATAAATCCCTCCATGTGTGCTATTTCAATAGAGTGGACTTGTAAGGAAGTTGGGAAGCCAATTCTCTGAGCTCAGAGCATTAGTGGTAAAATGACTGACAAAGCAGGAAATCATATCTTGGTCAGAGATGTCAAAGTCAACCTGGTCATTTCTCCATGTCCCATTCCTTTTGATTTTTGTAAGCTACTTAGATTTTTGAACTGGCACAAACATAGGGAGGAAAAAAAACTCAGGTTTGTTTCACAATATACAGGTCAGAGCTGTGGATGTTGAAGAAGTCACATATTTCCAAGTTTCATATTTGATTTGATCTTGGCTGGAGTTAGCAGTACCTTAAGCTTGAAAAATACTGTAACTACCATTCCAGCTGAAGCAGAACTTCTCTC
>NC_056579.1:24617936-24646212 GCF_018340385.1 Cyprinus carpio | reverse complement strand
GAAGCAAACTCTCAGTGTTCTTTCATCAAGTATGCATTTTGTTTATTCACAGGCTATATGGTTGAAATAATATTTTAGTTCAAAACTTTAAGTGCCATTGTTTTAAAAAAAATGCTTTATTGGCTAACGTTTCATAGACCTTTAGTTGTTATGCTTTAAAATCCCATAACATTTGTAATTTCACAGTATTTTCACCTCCTAAATCACTAACCTATAAAAAGTCACAATTCTATAATGGTAAAATTTACTCAGGCCGATGGCACTTTTAATTACATTGTTTTTTTTTGTTTGTTTTTTTTTTTTTTATTGTTTTTTTTTTTAGAATAATTGTAGCTTACATAAATAGGTGAAGCAAAACAAATATGAATAATATTTGGATCGTCCCTTATTTTTTCCCTTATTTTTTCCCTTATTTTCTTAAAGAATAAACACTTATTTTCTACAAGAATAAACATGATAACATATAATTAATTCATATAAATAATTTAAGCAATTAAAACCTGATAACATATTAATAATTCATAGAAATAATTTAAGCAATTAAAACCCTTTTTTTAAACTTGAATTTCAATACTATTAAACTGACTTTAAAATCTCAAGGAGTTTATAAGTTAAAACAGGGTAAAATGTCACAGTGCATGTTAAATAGCCTAAATGAACTTGTGTTAACAATATAATTAGAACTATCAATATAATTCGATTTTTTTTTTAATGAACAATTCCTGTATAAAATGGGACAGCAACCTTTATAGCAAACATTTTGAAATCATCCACAGCTGAGCAATGCGCGAGGCAGGTTGAGCATGTCAAGTGAATGTGCTGCACAAAGTCATTTTCAGATGCAATGAAAATAAAAAAAATAAAAAACCCTGGATAACCTAGATTAGGCCCAGACTCTGTTCCTAAGTATATAATAATTATAATTACCCCACAGTAACAAATTTTAACCGATTAATCGCCTATTTTCGTTTGCTGCATGTTATTTTATTTTATTTTATTTTTAAAACAGGCTAAAAAATAAATTAAGTTTGTAAGAGGAAATAAATATATAAGTCATGTATAAGTTGCATTTTATTACATTCAGAAATAATAACGGCTGGCCTAATAATGTTATAATGTGCCAACAGGATATTTTTAGTTCTCTTCACTTTACAACAAATCCTTTAAATTTAACAAATTTATCAGAACAGAACAATAATAACAAATATATAATTCTAATGGATAAATAAAATTGCAGTATATAATTAACTATAAACAAACAAAAAAAATAAATGAATAATAATTTAAAGCGAACCATAAGGTAAGGTTGGGCTCTCATTCGGGAGAAGATCCAAACGTTTCCATATTCGTGATGTTGCCTATTTCAAGCTTAACTATTATTCATTAGGAAAAAATAGGCTTTGTAGTTCACGCGTGTTTCAGTATCGACGAAAAAAAAAAAAAAAATCATAATTAGCAAAAATATGCCAAAGTGGACCGCTGCTCGCGCCGAATGGCACGGTGAACGGCTACTGTTTCCAATGAATGTGCGCGAGGCACCAGCGCGATCAAACAGCTGAAACAGAAAAAATACTCAATTTTTGGTCACACAGTAAAGGAATAATTCAAAAATGCAAAGTGTCAGCAGTTTGAAAAATCAAGAATATTAACAGAATTGATAATAATTATTGCTAAATGCTGGACCATTCTCATTTCGATCTGCAAATGGAACCTTAAGGATTTTTTTTAAACCAAGAATGAACCGAAATGAAAACATTTAGCTTTTTATCTGTATATATAGGCCTTATATTTAATGACTGTTTACTAACAATAGCAAGCATAAGATCCTTTGTGTAAAGGTCTTTTTTTAATTTTTGATGAGTAGACTGTAGCCTAAGACTATCCTACATTTTGAATTAACTCACTGTACATTTTTTTAATGGTTTTTAAAGATGGTACAATGTTATATCATTTATGTTATTGTTGTTTTACCTCCTCTTTTTATCTCATTTTACAATTACATTCAGTTCGCAATCCGTCCCTTTGCGCCACCTGGCGGTATTTTCGCGAATGAATTTAACACGCGGCTGACTTGCAGTTAACGCCGCGGCCCTGCGGCGGCGGTAGTACCCATTTTGGTTGTCTACCATCTGTACATATAAATGGTGTAGATTCCAAATTGCAGAGAATAAGTTGTGGAGTTCCACAAGGCTTGGTGTTGGGACCTAAGTTATTTTTGCTCCATATTAATGACATTTGTAAGGTGTCTGGTGTACTCAATTATGTCTTGTTTGCTGACAACACAAATGTTTATTGCTCAGGTCAAAATCTGGAAGAGTTGGTAATGGTAGTGGAGAGAGAACTGTACAAACTAAAGAGCTGGTTCGACTCAAATAAATTATCCTTGAATTTATCTAAAACAAAATTCATGGTATTTAATAATAAATTGATAGAAAATGATATTAAAATTAAAATTGATAATAATTTGTTAGAAAGAGTTACATTAACATATGGAATAGAAATCTGGGGAAATACATATAAATCTAGAACGGTTTTTCTAATTAAAAAAAAAGTCATCAGAATAATTACATATGCTCCATATAATACCCCAATGAATCCTTTGTTTACCCAGCTGAAACTTAACATTAAAATTCTACGATTTGGTAGATTTTGTATACTGCTAAACTTGTGTATAAGGCAAGACAACATATCCTCCCTCAGTTCTTGCAAGCTTATGTGTCCAGCTATTGTAGAACCAATTTACGATCTTAGAAGGACATATATGTTTAATATACCATATTGTAGAACCAATTTAAAAAGAAACTTCCCATCAAATAAAGGTGTTCAGCTGTTGAATAGCTTCCCTGATTTTGTAATTATTTTATTTTGTATGGTTATGTATGTGTACATGCATATGTACAGTTGTATATATGTACCTGTAAGTTTCAGGCTTTCCTGTGCAAAATGATGCAAATGGAATTTTGCTTGTTGACCAAAAAAGAAACAAATAATAATAAAAATAATAATAATAATAAATAAATCATGAATATATATTATATATATATATATATATTATATATATTATATATATATATATATACACAAGTACAGAACCAAAAGTTTGGAAACATTACTATTTTTAATGTTTTTGAAAGAAGATTCTTCTGCTCATCAAGCCTGCATTTATTTGATCAAAAATACAGAAAAAAAACCCAGTAATATTGGTGAAATATTATTACAACTTAAAATAATAGTTTTCTATTTGAATATACTTTAAAAAAATAATTTATTCCTGTGATGCAAAGCTGAATTTTCAGCATCATTACTCCAGCCTTCAGTGTCACATGTAACATCCAGTCTATCACATGATCATTTAGAAATCATTCTAATATTCTGATTTATTATGAGTAATTGGAAACAGTTCTGCTGTCTAATATATTTGATGAATAAAAGGTTAAAAAAGAACTGCATTTATTCAAAATAAAAAAATAATTTAATAATATATATTCTAATAATATATTCTTTACTATCACTTTTTATAAATTTAAACACATCCTTGCTGAATAAAAGTATGTGATTTTATTTAAAAAAAAAAAAAAAAAAAATTACTGACCCCAAAAATTACTGACAGTAGTGTAGTGTTATTGTTATTACAAAATATTTATATTTTAAAAACATAGCTTCTTTTTTTTTTACTTTTTATTCATCAAAGTATCCTAAAAAAGTATCACATGTTCTGAAAAAAATATTAAGCAGCAGAACTGTTTCCAACTTTGATAATTAATCATCATATTAGAATGATTTCTAAAGGGATCATGTGATAATGATCCTAAAAAATTCAGCTTTGCATCACAGAAATAAATGATAATTTAAAGTATAATAAATTTAAAAACAATTATTTTAAATTGTAATAATATATCACAATATTATTTTTTTTCTGTTATTTTTGATCAAATATATGCAGGCTTGATGAGGCAGAAGAAACTTCTTTCAAAAACATAATAGTAATGTTTCCAAACTTTTGGTCTGTACTGTATATATATATATATATATATATATATATATATATATATATATATATATTTCATCATATTTGTGATTTATGATTTTTTAATAAAAAATTTGTTTTATAGAATATAGGATAGGCTATTCTTTATGTTCGTATATTGCTTATGACAAAAATTCATCAGCATAGCCTACTTGTTATGAAGTTGATTTAAAACTCTACACAACAAATTTTAAGTTAAAAGTTAAGAAAGAACAAAATGAGCCTGCAGGAAAATCAAAAAAGATTAAATACTCAAATAGTCAGATTCAGCAGAAATCCAGCAAAACTTTAAAACATATAGAAGACTAAAGCTATTAGAAAAAGTTTTTGCTACAACAACTGTATTTTAAAGACAGCATAACAGCAATTAAATAAAAACTACTGTTCAAAAGTCAAGGGTCAAGAGCACAACTAAAGCAAACACTGATCTCTGCAATGGTAACGTCAAATGAAACAATAAAACAGCATCATTTAAAGTGTTGTTTATTTTCAATAAGATCTTCTGTAGACATCTGACAGAAATAAAGTCGGTCTGGTTAATAATGAGAGAAGCTGGTAAAACTGTTTGTTGATTGTTCAAATTTTCAGTTGATTTCATCCAAGGCTGTGGCTGAAGTCAGTTGTAGTTCTTGTGTGTGTCTTGTTTCTCTTTTCTTCAGTGAATATGTTCATTAACAGCAGGTGTTCATCAGTGTCTCAATTAACTCACTAGTGTTCATTCTCTCTGTCAGATGGACAATATTAGTAAACTCATGTAGGGAATAGTGAATGAGGGTGCAGGGGTGTGATTTGAAACACAGCCTCTGAGTGTTGTTAACTTTGACGCTGTTAATTCATGTAGCAGCAGCCAACTTTTTAAATGAAAAAACAACATTACACCCACAAAATTTCCCCTTTTTTTACATTACATACATCTAACATTGAACAAGTTAGGTTAACTCAAACCGTTTGAGGAAACCGATTGCCTTAAACCATTTAAGTTTTAAAACTAACAGTTATGAGTACTCTGAACTTAATTCAGTTGAGTTCAGAAAAAGAAGATATACTAAGTAATAAGTAATATATTAAGTAATTAAGTGATTAACTGAGTGATCATTGAGCATTAGTGATGAACAGCTGCTGTTAACAAACAAAAGAATCACTGAAGAAAAGAGAAACACAAGAACTACATCTGATTTCAGACACAGCCTTAGATGAAATCAACTGAAATAAAATACATTAAATCTCTCAAGATCTGATTAAACAACCCCACAAACAGCATCACCAGCTCCACTTATTAATAACCAGACTGAATTTATGTCAGACGTCTACAGAAGAGCTTATTGAGAATTAACTAAGGTTTAAATTTTGAGTTGTTTCATTCAAAGTAACCATGTTAGAGATCAGTGTTTGCTTTAGTTGTGCTCTTGACCCTTGACGGGACTTGAGTTAAAAAAACAATTCCACTCAATGATGAACTGCCTTTAACTGTCATTTTGTATTATTGACACACTGTTTTTCCTAATTAATGTTGTTCAGTTGCTTTAACGCAATCTTTTTTGTTTAAAGCGCTATATAAATATAGGTGACTTGACTTGACTTGACTTCTAATACAGTTTTCCAAAAGATGGTTTTGGTCATTTTGTGGTAGTTTTTATCATGCTGACATATGTACAATTGTTCATTTTTGTGTGGTGTTTGATTTAAGCTAGTAATGTGATGCTAAAAATGGGGCATGTCATTAGGGTTGATTGGGTCTGCGGGAGTTTAATACTGCAGCTTCACCTCACAACACTATTTGCGCAGACTCTAGCTCCAAACAAATCTCTACTGAGCAGACTCTGGCTCCAAATGACGTTATTTACTGAAGATGGCAGCACCCATACTGAGATGCTTTGGCTTCATTTTTATGTAGTTGAAGGAATAGGAGATGCGTCCTCCATTCTTCTATGATCCTAACCTAATAAAAATGTAAAAATGTAAAAAAAAAAACAAACAAAAAAAAAAAACAGTACTGTGATAATACTGATAACTGTGGTAATTTTGGTCACTATAATAATGATATCAAATATAAAAGGGGTCATATGATGCGATTTCAACTTTTCCTTTCTCTTTGGAGTGTTACAAGCTCTTGGTGAATAAAGAAGATCTGTAAAGTTGCAAAGACTAAAGTCTCAAATCCAAATAGAATATTCTTTTTCAAAGTTAAAGAGTAAATCACACCCCCAGAAACGGCTCGTTCTAACATGCCCCCACATCTCTACGTCACTATGTGGTAAGATTTGCATAACACCGCCCAGATTTTCACGCAAAGAAAGAAGGTGTACTTTTTATTCTCGTTGTAGTATTGTTGTTGTTGCCGCCGGCATGTCGTATAGATGCTGTGTTTCACTGTTAAAGCAAAACTACCTTGTTTGGCCTTCCAAAAGAGAACAATATCCACTTCATCATGCCTGGAGCTGATCCGTGCTGGTCGCTGAGGAAATACATCAACTTTGCACAGAGTCCAGCCCGGGATTGTCACATGTGGTTGCCGCTCTTTCGTAGAATCTGCCGACTGCGCCGTTCTCAAGTCACCCACCTCCGCTCACTCAAGCTGGCCGTGGCTCACTCTAGGCCTCCACCCCCCGCTCACTCAAGGCCTCAGTGTGTGACGCTGTTTCGTTTAGAAAGAAAAAACTACTTCCTCCCAAAAAAAGACAACACTAGTAATTCAATGTTTATATCACGTTTATAATGAGTTTTATGCTTATGTCTCGTTGTTTCGGCCGGACAGGGCATCATAGTATGGTGAGGGGCATAACATTTCCATCACAAGCTTGAGGTATTCTACCAATCACAGCGCACTGGATAGCTGGCCAATCACAGCACACCTTGCTTTTCCGACTGAAGAGCTTTGTAAAAATCGACACGTTTCAGAAGGCGGGGCATAGAGGAGAAACAATAAGTATTATTATAAAATATTATTGTAAAAGAGTATGTGGAAAATAATGTGTTTTACACCACTGTATTAGGTAATATCTATATAAATTATAATAAGCTATTTTAATGTTTTAGCTATTATTTAGTATACAACATGTAAAATAATTTGGATTTTTTTTAAGTGCATAATCATATGAATTAAAAGTAATAATATTTGTAAACATTTTAATTTACATGAACTGATTTGCTCATTATTATGTATCTTCACTAAGGTCATTAGTACACATTTAGAAGCAAATTATATCATACTTGTAGGTATTTCAATATATATTAACAAACGAGCTGTTAAGCATTATAGGGCAAGTTTTACTAACAGCTTGCATCAGTGCACGCGGTCTTTTGCCGTTAAAATAGTACTGTCAGGTTTTACTGAATAAGTGCAGTGACGAATTAGCACTGAAAGGTGTGGACACAGTTATTTTTGCGCCTTACCTTATTGAATATGCATTTGTAGGAGTTTCCCTTTCAGACGCAAAATTTATGGGAGGATATTATTCAAATGAATCACGCAACGTGATTTACTAATGTTTGCGCTCATCATATCACTGGTATTTGCACCATTACTTAACGCCCAAAAAAAGCATGTTTTAAACTATTTTGCGCTTGAAATGGCTGCAGTTATTGTTGCTAGGAGGAGACACCGCAGAGAACAGAGAGCACATGGAGAAGATTTTTTACAAACTTTACACACGTATTAATTTATTTGGAATGTCCATGCACATTTGCCACTGTTTTGGAATTGTGTTAAGTTAATTAATGTTTAGTTAATATAATTATTAATGAAAAATATTATAACATTTCCATATTTTTTCATGGATTCACAATTAGTTGCAAAAAGCTTTTGGTTTTTTTTAAGTAGGTAAAGCACCTGGTATGAAGGAATCCTCACGGCAGTCATACAGCATACCAGGAAACAGAGGTCTTCCTAGCGCTGCCAGTTCAATGTGTTTTGATTCCATGTCTGTAGTGAAAAATAAATGAATAAATAAATAACACCAAGAACAATGAGATTTTTTTTTTAAATTGTAAACCTTATAATAATTGTATCATTCTAAAATCCTTGTTAAAAATTGTTAGTCAAGTTTTCTAAAAAAAAAAAAAAAAGGTAAAGTCTAACAAGTACACAAAACATAAATCATCATTAGTTAACACAGTGTTCCACAAAATGTTTAATAAAGTTTACGAAATTGTGCCCAATGTTATCTTATTCTGTTTAAAAATCCAATAAAAACAAATATAAACATAACTCTTTCGTTGACTGAATGCAGTGACACTAATCAGATGCAAATGTCATGTAGAAATCTTTAAATGGAAAGTCTAAAGATATTTATTTTACCTAATTTTGAATCTGCCCCTGCGATATCGCTGACATTTAAACAGCGAATAATCTGTTGGTGGTATCATAACAGTCCCTGTTTGTGTAGTTTTAAGTCATGTCTCACCTGGAGTTTCTGTGCAGTCTATGGTATGTTAAGAAATGAAGTCGTCTGGTAAGGTCTTCGATTGAAGTCTGAAGCCAGCTGGATTTCTGTTCTTATATTTATAACACTCTATCTGGAATTGTTCCATGAAAGCTTTTTCACTGGAAGAAAAACGTTAGTGGAAAAACATATAATTAGATGGCAAGATTCCAAAAAAAGCAGGTCTGATTCTGGTTCAAATCTATAAACCGGTCAGCCTCACCCACGCCCACCTGTGATTTTATTTGTTTCTGTTTCTGTTAAAGGTATACTCCACCCCAAAATGAAAATTTTGTCATTAAAGGAAAACACCACCGTTTTTCCATATCCCACTATGTTCTTGCCTCCCCCTCTCCCTCTCCCTCTAACTTCCGTCAATACAGGTGCTGGTCATATAATTAGAATATCATCAAAAAGTTGATTTATTTCACTAATTCCATTCAAAAAGTGAAACTTGTATATCACATTCATTCATTACACACAGACTGATATATTTCAAATGTTTATTCTTTTAAATTTTGATGATTATAACTGACAACTAAGGAAAATCAATCCAAATTCAGTATCTCAGAAAATTAGAATTATTACTTAAGACCAATACAAAGAAAGGATTTTTAGAAATCTTGGCCAATTGAAAAGTATGAACATGAAAAGTATGAGCATGTACAGCACTCAATACTTAGTTGGGGCTCCTTTTGCCTGAATTACTGCAGCAATGCGGCGTGGCATGGAGTCGATCAGTCTGTGGCACTGCTCAGGTGTTATGAGAGCCCAGGTTGCTCTGATAGTGATCTTCAGCTTCTTCTGCATTCTTGGGTCTGGCATATCGCATCTTCCACTTCACAATACCCCGTAGATTTTCTGTGGGGTTAAGGTCAGGCGAGTTTGCTGGCCAATTAAGAACAGTGATACCATCTCTTTCTAAAACCGGACTGGAAGGGAGAGTGAAGTTTATTTAATTCCAGATAAGTTTTTAATTGTTCGTTCACTAGTTTCTCTAAAAGTTTAGATAAGACACACAATTTAGATATTGGCCTATAGTTATTTAAATGCCAGTGGGTCACCCCCTTTAAATAGAGGAGAAACAAAGGCAGTCTTCCAGATCCTTGGAAGTTCACATGAAGAGATAGAAAGATTAAAAATAATATGCTAAAGGTTCAGCAATAAAATCTGCTGCTACCTTTAGATAAAAAGGTTCCAGCTTATCAGGCCCCTGCAGGGTTTTTTTTGGATCTAACTGGGTAAGAGCTTTATGAACATCGTAAACAGAAAACTGAATGAAATCACAATTTTTGTGTAGTTAAATTACATGAAGTATCAATTAAGGATGCAGTGAGCGGATTAGACAAAGAGCAGGAAGGTGGTTGAGATTTAAAAAAGGAACCTGATGAAATGAAATGTTTGTTAAAACTATCTAAATAGTGGTCTTCTCTGTTATCAGGTGGCCGTTTTTGGTAATAATTTTGCTAATTTCTGTATTGTCGACTTGCGACAGTGATTTAACCATTTTCCAAAACTTTACCGGGATTATTTAGATTTTGGCTGATGTTCGGGGTAAATAGAAATCTGATTTGGCCTTTTTTATCTGTGAAGTACAGAGGTTTCTCAGCTTCCTAAAATGAAGCCAGTCTGACTCAGCTTTTGTGCTTCTGGCTTTGGCCCAAACTGCATTTCTGTCCTGCAGAAGCTTGGCTAATTTCTGGTGTAAAGCAAAGATTGTTTTGGGCCTTCACTCTTATTGTTCACATTGGGGCATGCTTGTTTATCAGTTGCATGAAGGCACTATGAAAAAAATTCCAAGCTAACTCTATATCATTAATTAAATTAATATGAGTAATGAGTATCTCATTAAATTCAATGGCAGAGAGATGCTGTTCAAGTAGAACAAGAGAGTCAGAGTTTGCTGTGGGAGGCCAATAACAACTGGCCAGAGTTAAATAAGCATCCTTAGAAAGCTAAATTTTCAATACTAAAAGCTCAAACATTTTACTAATCGATATTGCAGTTATCACCCTGGTATGGAATTTATTTTGTACGAATATTACAATTCCACCACCCTTTTTCAATCGGTCACATCTAAACAGAGAAAATCCACTTATATTTAAGTCACTATCTAGGGTGCTTCTCAATTCTTATTTGTGCATCCTCGTTTCCTCTCCTTGCTTCCTTACCTAGCGTCTTAGCTCTACCCCTTCAGGATGCGAGGGAAGGACTCAAGGAAAAGACGCAAGGACGGAGGAGTTGAATCAAGTGTAATGATATTTCCTCACTCCTTTTAGTGTCACTTCAAAGCATCATCAGCTACGCTAAAAGGATCTGCCCTTATGTTGTTAAAGTTTGTTACATGAATACATTCATAATAAATATTAATAAAGCAAGATGCCCTGTTTGAAATATATGACATGTATGGTTTATTTAAACTGAAAAGTTAAAATATTAATTAAAATTATTACAACAGATGTGAAGGGGGAGGAGAATTTATACGTGCATCAGGTTTTTCGATGAAAAACACTTCCGCAAAGGATACACCTGTGTATCCTCACTCATGATTCCTCAGGAAGCCTCCTCACTCCTCGATCCTCGCCTCCTCGTGATGCAATTAGAGAATTGAGATCTACAACTGACTTCAGCCACAGCCTTAGATGAAATCAACTGAAATAAAAGAAGATCTGATTAAACAACTCCTAAAACAGCTTCACCAGATTCACATTACTAACCAGAATTACTTTTTTTCTGTCAGATGTCTACAGAAGATCTTATTGAGAGTTACAAAGGTTTAGGTGTTTTTTCCACTACCATGATGGAGATCAGTGTTTACTTTAGTTGTGCTCTTGAACCGTGACTTTTCAACACTTTTTTTTTTTTTTTTATTTTATTCTGTTGTAATGCTGTGTTTTTGGAACTTGTTATAGCAAAAAAAAAGTCAGCGTAAAAATTAAATAAAAAAAAGCTTGAATTATTATCTATAGATTGAGAAGAACGAACATTCTCTTGTTTCTGATCCAATCCTGTGTCCCTTTTCTTATTGAATTTTGATACTACAGCAAAAGGAACACTGCTGAGCCATGAAAGACTGTTAAAGAGTGATTAAACCCTAAACCAACTTTTTTTAGTTAATGATCTGTAAGAATGGGGCTTTATTAGTGCTGTTTATTGATTCAAGTAACTTTTTTGACATTTGAGTATAAAGTTTTGTATGATGTTTGCATACAAAACCACCACTGGCTCTGCACCCCTTTACCTAAATTCATTACTTCAGACTTATGTGCCCTCTAGAAGCTTGCGGTTCTGCAAGTGAACATCGCTTGATTGTGCCATCCCAAAGAAGCACAAAGTCACTTTTACGGACTTTTAAATTAAATGTTCCCTCCTGGTGGAATGACCTGCCCAACTCAATCCAAGCAGCTGAGTCCTTAGCCATCTTCAAGAATCGGCTTAAAACACATCTCTTCCATCTTTATTTGACCCTCTAACTTTTTCACTCACTATTCTAATACTATTTAAAAAAAAAAAAAATAACTACCTTTTTAATCTTTTTGTATTCTATCTATTTTCTTTTCATTTATTTTACAATTATAAAAAAAAACCTCTAACACTAGCTTGCTCTATTCTTTTTCTATTCTATCTGTTTTCTTTTTATTTATTATATATTTAAAACCCCTTGCTACGTATACTGTGTTTAGGCTAACTGAGACTTGGTTATAGCACTTATATATCTTTGCTCTTTTGTTTGTTTTTGATTGCTTCCATTGTCCTCATTTGTAAGTCGCTTTGGATAAAAGCGTCTGCTAAATGACTAAATGTAAATGTAAATGTAAACTGTTTTAATTCTACAATATATGGTGTAAAAATGTCTGAGTGCTGCCCTCTTCAGGTTGAACGGTGGCTACTGCAGTTGATTTTTCCTATTGGATGTTTGCGGTGGTACGTGACGTAAGCAGTGGTAGATGACGTAAGCAGTTTCCAGCTCACCATGCCCTTGGTACGAGCTACCACGCCCTTGGCAGTATAAAACCATCTTGTTTCGTCAAATCACTGTAGCAATCAGATGCCAGTCGCGATGCGGGAGCTAAGACCACAGTTTGAGCCAGCAGCTCGAATTGATATGGCCCTGGCCCTGTGTCCACAGACACCTCGACATCCTCCACTTCAGGTGAAGATGGGGGAGAAAAGTCCTCTGCTTCAAATGAACGCTCTGTTGCAAAGCTACTTGCGTCATTACAGTCACTCTCCATTTTAGCGACTCTGACAGCAGCTGTCAATTACTCTGTCACTGTAGGTCTCAGGTTTACACACCACCCACTCAGCCCCTGCCTCAGTTGAGATCCCTTGTTGAGATTCATAAGCTGAATGTTGATGTCTCACTTTGAGTGTTACTGACATCGAATCTCAAAATATCTTGAACACAAGCTGTTCTTATGTTCTGGTCACGGTTTAATCTTATTGGGTAAATTAAAGAATCAAATAACAATATGTGTGATATGCAGAGGTGGGACTTTCAAGTCACAAGCAAGTCTTCAAGTCATATCCCAAGTCCTCAAAGGGTTAAAGTTAATGAGATAATTAAGTGATGATTGTGCATTAGTGATGAACATCTACTGTTAACAATCAACATCACTGAAGAAAAGAGAAACACAAGAACTACAACTGACTTTAAGCACAGCCTTGGATGAAATCAATTGGAAGGAAAGGAAAAAAACAAAAAAACTTTGCCACCATAATTGTGGTCAGTATTTGCTTCAGTTGTGCTCTTGAGCCTTTTAACGGTTTTGATAAGTTTGCTTCTAAGCAAATGCATTACTGTTTCATAACAAACATTTGCGCAATGCTAAAACAATTCTTGAGCTAGAAGGTAACTTATGCTTTTGATAATTGTTTGATCTTGATTTAAGTTTGTTTCTTAATCTTTAAAAAAAGTGATATTTCATTATGCAAATGCAGCCATAATACTTCAATATTAAGAAAATAAAATGGTGTTTAGAATTAGCCATTAACATTTATCATATGATACTCAACAGTGGTGACAAATAATTATTTATACAGCAGTGCATTATGGGAGTTTTTCATGTATTGCAACATGAAGCATTTTGTTGATTGTCACCATTGTACAGATTCATATGCTGGTTCTTGATATCTGTGTGTCTAAAAGTACTGGAGTTCAAATTTCTGTATGTGCTACACAGATTTAAAATTCATTTTCTGTAAATATTAGAGCAGTACCTTTTATGCGTGTTGTAATTTCACTGGGTGTATTATTTTTAATCTAAATTTATGAAAAAAAAAGGATTATTTTGAATATAATCACACCAGCTCATTATAACTATACGTTTATCGCATATCACTGTATTCTCTTCTCTACAACACCACATACAGAGCTACAGAGAGAGATCTAGCACAACTCAAGAGTCAAAAGCACAACTAAATCAAACACTAATCTCCATGATGGTGGCATCATTTTAACCAATAAAACATTAACATCTGTTCCTCTGTAATTCTCAATAACAGCAGGTGATCATCACTAGGCAAGGCAAGGCAAGTTTATTTATATAGCACATTTCGTACACAATGGTAATTCAAAGTGCTTTACATAAAAGAAGGTAAAATAATCATGAAGAAAAATAATAACAAAAATAAAACAAGCAATTTTAAAAACATAAAACAAGCAATTTTAAAACATTGGAAATGATTTAAAAGTTCACTTATTTAAAATTAATTTAAAATAGAAAATGATTTTACATAAAATACAGTGAATACGTAAGATACAGTGCAATCAGTTCGGACATCGCACAGTGCTCATTCAACAAATACACAGCTAAACAGATGAGTTTTGAGTCTAGATTTAAATGTGACTAATGTTTTAGCACAGTCTGATCTCTTCTGGAAGCTGATTCCAACTGCGGGCGGCATAGTAACTAAAGGCGGACTCCCCTTGTTTTGTGTGAACCCTTGGTATTTCTAACTGACTCGATCCTAATGATCTGAGTGGTCTGTTAGGTTTATATTCAGTGAACATATCTGCAATATATTTTGGTCCTAGGTCATTGAGTGATTTATAAACGAGTAAAAGTACTTTAAAATCAATCCTAAATGTAACTGGAAGCCAGTGTAAGGACCTGAGGACTGGTGTGATATGCTCAGATTTTCTGGTTCTAGTCAGAATCCTGGCAGCAGTGTTCTGGATGAGCTGCAGCTGACATAACGTCTTTTTGGGAAGGCCGGTGAGGAGACCATTACAGTAGTCCACCCTGCTGGTGATAAAGGCATGAACAAGTTTCTCTAAGTCTTGACTGGAAACAAAAAATCTAATTCTTGAAATGTTTTTTAGATAATAGTATGCTGATTTAGTTACTGCTTTGACATGACTACTGAAACTAAGGTCTGCCTCCAGAATCACACCAAGATTCCTGACTTGATTTTTAGTTGTTTGTCCCCTTGAGTCAAGGTATGCATTCACCTTGAAAACTCCAAATGCAATAACTTCAGTTTTTTCCTTGTTTAACTGAAGAAAGTTCTGGCACATCCAACTATTAATTTCATCAATACATTGGCAGAGGGAGTCAATGGGGCTGTAGTCATTTGGCTATAAGGCTATCAAATCTGTGTATCATCAGCATAGCTGTGATAGGCAATTTGGTTATTTCTCATTATCTGACTTAGTGGGAGCATATACAGGCTAAACAAGAGCGGTGCCAGAATTGAGCCTTGTGGGACTCTGCATGTCATGGACGTCCACTTAGACTTATGCTCTCCTATACTCACATAATAACCTCTCCCTTCTAAGTATGACCTGAACCATTTCAGTACCATCCCAGAAAACCCAACCCAGTTTTCCAGTCTCTCTAGTAGTATGTTATGATCGACAGTGTCAAACGCAGCACTGAGATCTAGAAATACCAGCACTGATATTTTGCCAGAGTCAGAATTTAAGCGAATATCATTTATTATCTTAATGAGCACTGTCTCTGTGCTGTGATGCAGTCAGAAACCAGATTGAAAATTGTCCAGGTATCCATTTGAGTTTAAGTATTTGTTCAGCTGATTAAAAACTACCTTTTCTATAATTTTGCCTATAAAAGGAAGATTAGATATTGGTCTATAATTGCTCAAAATGGTGTTATCAAGATTGCTCTTTTTCAGGAGGGGCTTTACAACTGCAGTTTTCAGGGAGTTTGGAAATGTCCCAGAAAGAAGTGAGGCGTTCACCACTTCTAAGAGATCTGCTTCTAAACAGTTAAGCACACTTTTGAACACAGATGTGGGAAGTGTGTCAAGATAGCAGGTTGACGATTTTAGGTGCTGCACTATTTCTTCCAAAATTTTGCTATCAATTGCTTCAAAAATAGACATAGTATCATTTTGATATTGCGTCCAGATCTGTCTGACCTCTGCATTACTTGAGGATGTGCTAATCGCCTTTTCCTGATATTAATGATCTTTCTCAGAAAAGAAGGAAGCAAACTCATTGCATTTGCTAACTGAGAGCATTTCACTGGGAATCTGACTTGGGGGGGTCAGTCTCTCAACAGTGGCAAAAAGAGTACGAGTGTTGTTTAAGTTACTGTTTATAAGGTTTGAGAAGAAATTCTGTCTAGCTGTGGCTAGTTTCACATTAAAAGCATGAAGGCTTTCTTTATAGATGCTATAGTGAATTTCAAGTTTCATCTTCAGCCACATCCACTCCGCTTTTCTGCATTGTCTTTTCATAGTCTGAACTGCTGTTGATCTTCTCCAAACTGATTTCTGTCTGTTTGTTTTCTTACTGACTATTATTGGAGCAATATCATCAATAACATTCTTAACTTTTGAGTTAAAGGAATCAAGGAGAATATCAACAGAGTCTGCAGAAATGCTTGGTGTTAGAGATATAGCCTCCATAAACCGCACACTAGTGTTCTCGTTAATGCATCTCCTTCTGACAGAGACAGATCTAGATTCAGTGGTAGCAGAAATCAATATATCAAAGAAAATACAGAAGTGATCAGATAGTGCTACGTCCTTAATAACAATGGATGAAATGTTTAGACCCCTACTGATTATAAAATCTAGAGTGTGTCCACCTTTGTGTGTGGGTCCATGCACATGCTGAATCAGGTCAAAAGTGTTTAGAACCGTTATCATTTCTTTTGTAATTTTGTTTTCTGCATTATCTATATGAATATTAAAATCCCCTGCAATAGCAAAACAGTCAAACTCTGAGGAAATCATTGATAACATTTCTGTGACCTCTTCAACAAAGGCTGGAGAGTATTTTTGGAGGCCTGTAAATAATGATAAACAGAATGCGTGGAGCACCTTTCAGCACAATCCCTAGATATTCAAAAGACACGTATAAAACAAATGACATTTGCTTGCATTGATAGACATCTTTAAATAGAGCAGCTACACCTCCACCTCTCCTAACGGTCCTGCAGACACTCATGAAAGTAAAGTTAGGAGGGGCTGCTTTATCGAGGATTGTTGCACTGCAGCTGTCTTCTAGCCATGTTTCATTCAGAAACATAAAATCCAGATTGTTTGTGGTTATAAAATCATTGATTAGAAATGATTTATTTTTTAGTGAGCGAATGTTTAAAAATGCTAACTTGATGGCAGTACTTTGTGTCTTTACATCAATCTTAGTTTGATGCATTATAGGCTGCAGATTAGATGAGTTTGCCCTTCGGCTTGAAAAGACCTTAGACTTTTTATCACGTGATAAAACTGAAATAGAGAAAGCTACAGGCACACTGGGCTCCCGCTTGTTCTGTAAACATCTGTGAATGTTGCTGCTGTTATAGCGGGGACCCGACACATATCACTGAGAGCTGCTATCAGTTGTTTTTGGTTCACCTACAGCAGATGGAGGGTTTGGGCCCTGGCGTTGTGGCAGCGGTCGGACGGGCTCTCCCAGGAGCAGGGCCCACAGGCTTTGGTGGTTGGGGGGCCCGCCGTTTTTTTGGTGATATTTGCGGGCTTGCAGCGAATGAGTGAGAGAGTTTAGTCCCAGCATACACCAATTCCTCCATTTTCTGTGAGAAGCACAGAAGTGGAGATGCTGGAGAGAGGGATAATGTATCCGGTGAGCAGGGCTGTGTCTCTGGGGTTTCCAGTGACTGTGATATGTTGTCCTGGCTTCCCTGGCTGTTTTCCAGAAGGTCGTCCTTGGGTGCTGAGTCTTGTATCTGTTTTGATACATCACAGTCTGTCTGTGAGGAGCTCTGTGGGCAGGGCTCGGCCAGGATAGTGTCCATCAGCAGTGCTTGTTGTGGCTGCATGGTGTTATCAGTGTCCTTGTGGGATATGTCAACCACATGATGACTCGGACCTGGTGTGTGTGTGCTGAATGAATTGACATAGTCTGCTGAAGGATGGCGTAAGCAGAAATAGATATTGTCCTTAAGCACTCTAGCTCCAAGTTTGTTAGGGTGGAGGACATCCGGTTTAAACAGTTGTCTATGGCCCCAGAACAGATTGAAGTTGTCGATGAAATTCACTCCTTTTATATTGCAAGATCTTTGTAGCCATGTGTTCAGCCCAAGAAACCGTGAAAACATATTTGTTCCCCTTGCTGGAAGTGGTCCACTGATGAACGACTGAACTTTGAGTCTTTGAAGTGTTTTAAAGAGTTCACTGAAGTCCTTCTTAAGGAGTTCTGACTGCTCTTTCCGAATATCATTCTTCCCCACATGGATGATGATTCGATTTGCAGTCTTGTGCTTCATCAGAATGTTCTGAAGTTCCTTGTTCACATCAGAAACCGTTGCTTGAGGAAGGCAGCATGTTGTTGTAGTCCTGCTACTGATGTTTTCTGATAATAGAGTCACCCACTATCAGAGTCCTGGGCTCGGCTGTGCTCTGAGCTGAATGCCGCTGTCTGCTCGACCTTGAGCGCCTGTTAGTAGCAGTGTTAGCTGCTGGCTGATACGATACATGTTTAATCACATTTGGGGATTCCTCACCCGCATTCATTAACGCTTCAAATCTGTTCTCAAGATGTATAGGGGGTGGCAGAATACCAGTATTCACAAGCCTTGTCATGGTCGAATCTGGGGTAGAGGATGCTACAGCAGCAATACGAGAAACTCGTGACAATCTGATGTCTTGTGTTCCTTTGGGTCTCGCTCCCTGTTTGTGCCATCGATTAGTGTGGCGATCAGTTTTGGCTTGTTCCTCTACATTTGGTATAAACTGTTGAGATTCAAAAGATTCATGGGACTCACCGGCTGTATGCCGAGAGGGTCCATGACGATGATCTGCTGAGTGTTTCGCCTGTTTTGGAAGTCCAGCAAGTAACTTTGTTTCAAGAACCACAATCCTTTGTAGAAGTTTGCAGCAGTTCATGCAACAAGAATATTCAACAGGAGGCATTTTCTCTCTCTTCTGTTTGAATGTAGGCAGTTGTTTTCCCGTCTCCGGAATGTAAGCTGCTGGCAGTGGGAGGCAAAGTCTTCTTTTTGTAGTATAATTCCAGTCCCAAAGAGTTTTTAGTTTTAGTGTTTGTGCCAAAAATCTGTTGTTTGAGCACTGTGCTGATCTGCTGAAGTAAAAATCTTAGAAAAATCTGAGAAAAGTACAGAAATAAGAAGCAAAGCGCAGAGCAGTAAGCTAGAACGTCAGAACTGTAGCAAAGCCGGAAGCATTAAAAAGTCATCATTTAATTAGTCACTTAATTATCTCATTAACTTTAACTCTTTGAGGACCTGGGACATGACTTGAAGACTTGCTTGTGACTTGAAAGTCCCACCTCTGGTGATATGCTCATATAACTAAACTCCAAACGAATACAGCAACACTTTAGGCTAGCATAGTATATTATAGCATTCATACAAAAGCTAATGTGCAAGAGTCGGGAGCACAACTAAAGCAAATACTGATCTCCACAATGGTGACGTCAAAGAAACAATAAAACATCATCATCAAAATCTCTGTAACTCTCAGTAAGATCTTTTGATCTCTGATCTGACAGAAATAAAGTCAGTCTGGTTAGTAATGAGTGAATCTGGTAAAGCTGTTTGTGGAGTTGTTTAAATCTTCAGTTGATTTAATCTAAGGCTGTGGCTGAAGTCAAGTCAAGTCATCTTTATTTATATAGCGCTTTAAACAAAAAAGATTGCGTCAAAGCAACTGAACAACATTAATTAGGAAAACAGTGTGTCAATAATGCAAAATGACAGTTAAAGCAGTTCATCATTGAATTCAGTGATGTCTTCATGCAGCTCAGTTCAGTTTTAAATGGTATCTGTGCAATAATTTGCAATCAAGTCAACGATATCGCTGTAAATGAAGTGTCCCCAACTAAGCAAGCCAGAGGCGACAGCGTCAAGGAACCAAATCTCCATCAGTGAGAGAATGGAGAAAAAAACTTTGGGAGAAACAAGGCTCAATTGGGGGGCCAGTTCTCCTCTGACCAGACGAAACCAGCAGTTCAATTCCAGGCTGCAGCAAAGTCAGTTTGTGCAGAAGAATCATCTGTTTCCTGTGGTCTTGTCCCGGTGGTCGTCTGAGACAAGGTCTTTACAGGGGATCTGTCTCTGGGGCTCTAGTCCTGGTCTCCGCTGTCTTTCAGGGCTGTAGAGTTCCTTTCTAGGTGCTAATCCACCCATCTGGGCTGGATACATACTGGATCCGGGTGACTGCAGTGACACATCTGACTTGGATACAGACTGGATCTGGTGGCTACGGTGACCTCGGAATAAGAGAGAAACAGACTAATATGAGCGTAGATGCCATTCTTCTAACGATGTAGCAAGTACATCGGGTGTTATGGAAAGTGTTCTGGTTCCGGTTTACCTAATTAATGCAGCCTAAAAATCCTGTAACGGATTTGGATATTAGAAGTGTATTAGTATGTTATGTGTAAGCCAGGTTAAAGAGATGGGTCTTTAATCTAGATTTAAACTGCAAGAGTGTGTCTGCCTCCCGAACAATGTTAGGAAGGTTATTCCAGAGTTTGGGCGCTAAATAGGAGAAGGATCTGCCGCCTGCAGTTGACTAAGATATTCTAGGTATTATCAAATTGCCAGAGTTTTGAGAACGGAGCGGACGTGGAGGACTATAAAGTAAGAAGAGCTCATTCAAATACTAAATACTTTAGTTGTGCTCTTGACCCTTGACTTTTGAGTAGTAGTTTTTATTTGCTTGCTGTTATGCTGTCTTTAAAATACAGTTGTTGTAGCAAAAATTGGTTAAGAGATGTTTGCTTTTTCTAATAGCTTTAGTCGTCGATATGTTTTTAAAGTTTTGCTGGATTTCTGCTGAATCTGACTATTTGAGTATTTAATCTTTTTCGATTTTCCTGCAGGCTCATTCTGTTCTTTCTTAACTTTTAACTTAAAATTTATTGTGAAGAGTTTTAAATCAACTTCATAACAAATAGGCTATGTAAGGGAAACAGGTCAATTTAGCACAAAGGGAATCATTTAAGAATCACTGTTTCATGGCTGATCACTGAAACGGCCAGCGATTCACTGAACGAGCCGTTTAACATCAAATCTGCGCTGGATATTAATATCCAAAGTACAGTGAAAACACTATTAATTAGCACAGTAACAAGATCTGCAGTTTAAGACTAACTTGTAAGCACAAAACACAAGATACTTCTCTTTTCAATATAAGGCTTTATTAGATAAATCTAAGACATATAAACTAATCTAACACATACGCACAAACACTCACACATTCATACAAGTTGCAGGAAGATAGAAAGTTAGGGAAGAATGAGTTTAAGAGAATGAAAATGTGGAATCCCAAGTTTACAGCAATACGTGAAATTGCATAGACATGAACAACCATCAGTCACTTAATTAACCCTGCACATTGAGTTCATCAATTAGGTTAAAATTATATTAGATACACCAGTACAGATCAGAGTCTGGAGGTACGTTACTTGTGATGCCTGTGTAACAGGGTTCCCTTTGTTGTCGCTGAAAAGGGGGTTTCCCGAGGTTGCTGATTGGCTGGAAGTTCAGTAGTCGTTGAAGTGACGTCTTGGGAAGCCCGTGGTTGGGCGTTGGCTGTAGATGCGGAGTTGTGGGCTGGCTGAAGTTTCAGACGGGCACTCGAGGTCAGACTTGGAGACACGCCGTTACAAAACTTAACTCAGAACACGAACTCTCAAACGGAAAAGAAAAGAAACTAAAGTAAAAGAACAGAACTAAAGTTTGACGAGACTGGGTGGTGTTTCTTCTCATCGTGGCTAAGTAGCAGCAGGCATGCAGGCCGAAGCACGCTGGAACGGCGCTCGAAGAACGCTAAAAGTAAAAACAAAACAAGACTAAAAGCAGCAGATAAAAAGCAGGCTAAAAGCCGGCATGACTGATAGCAAAAGCTAAACGCAAGCTCAAAGCTAAAAAGCAAAATTTGATGGTGTCCTGAGTATTTAAACTGGCATTTTGGCCACACCTCAAATGTTGTCTTGACCAATTAGATATTGTCTTTTCTCAGGGTGTTGCATTGTTCTGTCCCACCCATTCATAAATCATATGTTATCTTATCAAGCACGAGGTCCGAATTTTCCCGCTCTTGCATGGTATAATTTGGACATGATTCCTATAACAAGAATATGATACATTTGACAAATAACTGATGGTCAGAAACGTTTCAAGCAAGAAGATTCGAACACACACATACTAAACATGAATATGATCCCTTAAGCTAAGACATACACAATAAGTGATTAGAAACATTATAATCAAATGTGTGGGTTACATGTAAGATATGGAGTTAAGCAATGGACTGATATCCATTTAGAAGTCTTTTTTTGAGTTCATTTTGGTGCATATATGCATTGGAAGGCATTCTCTGTGCCATTCTGGGGAGTAAGGATATGTCCTGTGAAGACCAGAGGGGGTAACAGGTCTCCTTAGGAATTTCAGTCTGGTTCTGCTAGGTGGGGGGAAGTCAATCCAACGATCTTGTTTACTCTCATGGCTTACATGTGAGGGTCAGACTGTCCATCTCTTCGATTACTTGCCCCAAATTAGACAATCTCTTCTTCGAATTGAAATTGTCAATAATTGTTCTAACAGTCATAAATCTAAAAACAATTTATGGGATCAGAATCCCGCCAAATGTATTGCAGTCATAGATCGAAAAATAATAAGCATAAATAAAACATTTAAAAACACATGTAAAATAATAACGCACAAAACTGAAAAACAAATGCAATTTTTTTTTTAAATAACAAACAACGCGGTCATGGATCGAAAAATAATAAGCGTGAATCAAAAATGTAAACACATTTAAAAATATATTGCACAAAACTGAAACATGAACTCAAAATTTTCCTAATCGCAAACAAAATCAGGTTTCCTGCTCATATGTTTTTTTTTTGTGTGCTTGTGGTCTTTTCCCCTTTGCTCTTGTTTCCACGTTCTGCGCTTGCGTTTCTAAATGTTGCAGTTAGAGTTTCATGTAAATCAGGGCGGGCTTCAGCGTCACCATTGGGCCACAAGTTCTAGATTGACAGCTGCTCCTCTAGCCAATCAGTCCAAATGGGGAGTTGACGTCACTCCAATGCGACTCGTGGCTGCTGTGGCAGGTGTGTGAAGCTGGATAACCAGCGTCAGCAGGCAAATCCTGGACGATCTCAGGTAATTAGCCATAAATATTTTGTTAATGGGTGACAGAAACATTCCCTTTGTGTGTTATGATATTTTCTGCAAGCTCTGTGTAGTCCGATTTTTCATACACAGAGTTTCGAAGTTTCTCGCTCAAATTCACATGACCGAGACGACAGAAACCGCATCGTCTGCTTTAATTATTTTACAGAAGCACGTTTCGTTGTTATTCTGAGTGCACACAAATGAACGTATACGATTCGAAAGATTTATTACTTTTATCTGTATGACAAAAGATTACGGAGTATTTTAAGAGCCAGTGAGAGCAACGGTGCCTCCATCTGTACTGCTGTGAGCGCGCTGCTGTTCAGTTTTTGCGCACACACTTCAATAGCGCACATTTCTGTGGGTTAACATTAGATTGAGCGGCCATGTAAAAGTTGTGACTACATACATATTTTAGATGAAAAGCTATATTTGAGGTCTATGAATGATAGCTGGGCTTTTGGATGTCCTGCCCGATGTAGGCTACTGTATTACCACATAGACCAGCCATTAACAATCTGTCCTTCACGCGCAGGTCATTCACTGAACCAGCCACACCAAAGCAGACAGGGGGAGAACATAAAGACACAGGGGAAGTAGAATTGAGTTCAACGTTAAAATATAAGCCTACAGTTTATAGTTTATTTTAAAGGTAGGCTATATTTGTGTACAAGTTGGGGATCAAAGTGTTATTACGATTCCCGGTCCCGCCCCACAATCCCGCTGACATCTTTTCCTGTGCCGTCCCAATCCCGTGATTAATAGTGTGAAGATCTAGTGTGAGAATGGATAACCAGTGTCAGAAGGCAAATCCCCGGACGATCTCAGGTAATTAGCCATAAATATTTTGTTAATGGGTGACAGAAACATTCACTTTGTGTGTTATGATATTTTCTGCAAGCTCTGTGTAGTCCGACTAGGCCGATATCTAGCTCGTTAACAGGTGTCTTGTTAGTTTGGTTTAGTAAGCAATACTTTATATTTTAGGCACTGCAGGGCTGCACGATAAATTGCACGCGATATTTAATGCGCGTCTTGTCAGTAAAGGCGGTGTCCTGACATTTCCTACCAGGGTTTACGCACATCAATATCGTGTCCTTTTTCTCGTGCTAAACAATGATTTTTAATGTATCTGAATTACTGTAAGGGTAGGTTTGGGGTTGGGGTAGGTGTTAACTTTAATAAAAACACAATCTAATTGGTAGAAAAAAATATTTAATGTTGGTTTCCTGTAGCTGTATCCCTTCTAGCTACAACCACAAATATAACACATAAAATATTTGCATTCCGGTTCTGTAATCAGCGGTAATTCTCCATCACCTGCGCGCTTTCACATGGAGCAGCATAACGGCTCTGTGTAGTAAATGCTGCTCCATGAAAGTGCGCAGGTGATGGAGATTTACCGCTGATTACAGAACCGGCTTTACTGACAAGCTGCGCATCAAAAATATCGCGTGCGATTTATAGTGCAGCCCTACTGCCTAAAATATAAAGTATTGCTCACTAAACCAAAAACTAACAAGACACGTGTTTAGCGGGCTACATATCGGACTACACAGAGCTTGCAGAAAATATCATAACACACAAAGGGAATGTTTATGTCACCCATTAACAAAATATTTATGGCTAATTACCTGAGATCGTCCAGGATTTGCCTGCTGACGCTGGTTATCCAGCTTCACACACCTGCCACAGCAGCCACGAGTCGCATTGGAGTGACGTCAACTCCCCCTTGGACTGATTGGCTAGAGGAGCAGCTGTCAATCTAGAACTTGTGGCCCAATGGTGACGCTGAAGCCCGCCCTGATTTACATGAAACTCTAACTGCAACATTTAGAAAAGCAAGTGCAGAACGTGGAAACAAGAGCAAAGGGCAAAAGACCACAAGCACACAAAAAAATAACATATGAGCAGGAAACCTGATTTTGTTTGCGATTTAGAAAATTTTGATCATGTTTCATGTTTCAGTTTTGTGCAATATAATTTTAAATGTGTTTACATTTTTGATTCACGCTTATTATTTTTCGATCCATGACCGCGTTGTTTGTTATTTAAAAAAAAAAAATTGCATTTGTTTTTCAGTTTTGTGCGTTATTATTTTACATGTGTTTTTAAATGTTTTATTTATGCTTATTATTTTTCGATCTATGACTGCAAGACATTTGGCGGGATTCTGATCCCATAGCTGTTCTCTGAAAGAGTTGGTTAGTTATCTTGCTTCAGACTGTGGTGCTAGGAGTTGATTTACAGCTTCCTGTTGCCTTTCCGAGGAATTCGGTTTCTCTTGTTTCAACCATGCTCACGATCGAATCTTTAATTTGTCTGGTTCAGGCCTCATACGCTACAGCTATGCTAATGAATTTTTGTCATAAGCAATATACGAACATAAAGAATAGCCTATCCTATATTCTATAAAACAAATTTTTTATTAAAAAATCATAAATCACAAATATGATGAAATATATAAACATATATAAAAATAAAGCCTGAAACTTACAGGTACATTATTATTATTATTATTTTTATTATTATTTGTATCTTTTTAGGTCAACAAGCAAAATTCCATTTGCATCATTTTGCACAGGAAAGCCTGAAACTTACAGGTACATATATACAACTGTACATATATATGCATGTACACATACATAACCATACAAAATAAAATAATTACAAAATCAGGGAAGCTATTCCAAAAAGCTGAACACCTTTATTTGATGGGCAGTTTCTTCTTAAATTGGTTCTACAATATGGTATATTCAACATATATGTCCTTCTAAGATCGTAATTATTGTCTATAAAGCTGAACATAGCTTGCAAGAACTGAGGGAGGATATTGAACTGGAATTGGAATTGAACTGCTGGTTTCATCTGGTCAGAGGAGAACTGGCCCCCCAACTGAGCCTGGTTTCTCCCAAGGTTTTTTTCTCCATTCTGTCACCGATGGAGTTTTAGTTCCTTGCCGCTGTCGCCTCTGGCTTGCTTAGTTGGGGACACTTCATTTACAGCGATATCGTTGACTTGATTGCAAATTATTGCACAGATACCATTTAAACTGAACTGAGCTGCATGATGACATCACTGAATTCAGTGATGAACTGCCTTTAACTGTCATTTTGCATTATTGACACACTGTTTTCCTAATTAATGTTGTTCAAGATGCTTTGACGCAATCTTTTTTGTTAAAAGCGCTATATAAATAAAGATGACTTTGACTTGACTTGATATGTTGTCTTGCCGTATACACAAGTTTAGCAGTATACAAATCTACCAAATCGTAGAATTTTAATGTTTTCAGCTGGGTAAACAAAGGATTCATTGGGGTATTATATGGAGCATATGTAATTATTCTGATGACCTTTTTTGAAGTAGAAAAACTGGAGTAGTTCTAGATTTATATGTATTTCCCCAGATTTCTATTCCATATGTTAAATATGGAGTGATGAGAGAACTGTACAATATATAATGCACTTTTTGTTCAAAATATATTGCAATTTATATAAAATTGCAATTGTTTTTGATATTTTCTTTTGAACATTTTGTACATGGTATGTCCATGCCATTATATGATCTATAATCACTCCTAAAAACTTAATGTAATTAACTCTTTCTAACAAATTATTATCAATTTAATATTTCATTTTCTATCAATTTATTATTAAATACCATGAATTTTGTTTAAGATAAATTCAAGGATAATTTATTTGAGTCGAACCAGCTCTTTAGTTTGTACAGTTCTCTCTCCACTACCATTACCAACTCTTCCAGATTTTGACCTGAGCAATAAACATTGGTGTCGTCAGCAAACAAGACATAATTGAGTACATCAGACACCTTACAAATGTCATTAATATAGAGCAAAAATAACTTAGGTCCCAACACCGAGCCTTGCGGAACTCCACAACTTATTCTCTGCAATTTAGAATCTACACCATTTATGTGTACATACTGAAGCCTATCCGTTAAGTAATTTTCAACCCAGGAATGTGCTATCCCCCTAAAACCATACTTTTGCAATTTATATAATAAAATATTGTGATCTATTGTGTCAAAGGCTTTCTGAAAATCTAAAAAAATTCCAACTGTGTACTGTTTTTTTTATTTATTGCTTGTGTAATATTTTCAAACTAAATTAATAACTGCCATTGTTGTGGACCTATGTGCTCTAAAACCAAATTGTTGTTCCGTTAAAATATTATTTAATTCTATATATTTATCCAGCCTTTTAACAAATAACTTTTCTAATATTTTGAAGAATTGAGGAAGCAAAGCAAATGCTTGTCACCATCTTTATGTAACGGAAGAACTTTGGCTATTTTCATTTAATTTGGAAAAATACCGGTTTTAAATGACTGGTTACAAATGAAGGTAAAGGGCTGAACATTATTTCCTTAACTATAAACATATCCAACCCATTTTTATCTACCGATTTTTTTTTTCCTTTGCAATATCTCACAATTTTTAACTTTCATTTTTGTTAGTTGGACTTAAAAAAATGAGTTTGAGCTCTTGTGGATAGAATCGATGTTTATGGATTTATTTTCTCGATGCACTATTTTATTTGCTAAATTATAACCAATTTTGACAAAATAATCATTAAACTTATTTACAATTTAATTAATATTATTTATAATACGATTATCTTTAATAAAATGATTTGGATACTCACCCTTATATTTTCTTTTATGTATTACACTATTTAGCACTTTCCATGTTCCTTGTATATTTTGTTTAAGTTCTATCAATAATTTTGTATAGTATTCTTTTTTACTGTTTCTAATTATATTTACCAATTTATTCTTATATTCTTTATATTTATTTTCAGCATCTCTTGTTCTAGATTTCAGAAATTTTCTATACAATATTTGTTTTCTTCTTACATGCTTTTATGATACCTTAAGTAAACCAAGGTTTCTTTATTCTATGATTGACTTTAATTGCTTTAAGTGGACAGCATTTATAATAAATGTTTAATATTTTTCCAGAAAAATATCATAAGCCTCATTTGGGTTTTCATAAATATAGACATCATCCCAATTTTGCCTGCCCAGTTCCTCTTTAAATATATTGCTTATAACAAAAATTCGTTAGCATAGCCTATTTGTTTTGAAGTTGATTTAAAATTCATTATAAATTTTAATAAATTAAAATAACAAAGAATATTATTATACAGAAAAAAAAAAAAAAAAAATTCATCATCATCAAAAAAATAAAAAAAACCAACAAAATAAAAAAAACAAATCTTGATC
>NC_056579.1:24593654-24617414 GCF_018340385.1 Cyprinus carpio | reverse complement strand
CATTAGCATTAGCAGCACTTTTAAATTTGCTAAGGATGGTCAACGCTCTGGCTCCCGGTAAGATGGACTCTGGTCTTCGGTGTCTCTAATTTCAAATCCGTACAATTAGAATCGCCAATAACTAGAGCACCTTTCATCAGGTTTCTCAGTGGTCGTGCATCTAACGGAGTGGGGCAGCGGAACCTGTTAAAGGTTTTGATCAGAAACGAAGAAGAGCGGTATTGTTGACCCGCAACAATGCCGCGCTCAACTGTTCACCCAGTTGCCCTGCTCGCAGAGGCCGCTGTTACCGGAAATCCCGAACGATGTTACAGGAATCCCTGGGCTGGCCCCTCCAAAGCCTATATCTAGAGCCCTCACATTCTTACTGTTCCTCAATTAAATTTTGGATGCGTGTCTCTAATTCTGAAATCGTTCTCTGTCAAGCATAACATATTCCCTGCAATTCCGTCACATGTTGAGTCCTTGTCGCCGACAGAGAGCGATAAACTATACATTGTGGCCAGCAGTGCAAATTAACAATAGCAGGAGAAGCCATTGCTCACCGTCGCTTGATGAAAGCTTTTACCACAAGTTGTTTGATGAACGTGTGAAAAACCGGAATGAGAGAGTAGTGAGATGAGAGGGAGGAGGGAGAAAGGAAAAAAGGAAAAAGAAAAGAAAAACAGCGCTAGGCACAAATGAGAAACTTGCAACTCACAAGCTAAACAAATTGTTTAATGCAATTGGCAGGTGCGCTGCACTCGCGGATTTAGAATTAAAGTTAACAATGCAAATAATTCAGATTAGATGATAGATCATATCAGAAATATGGTGGGAATTAAGTTATATTTTATCACTGTAAACAACAGAGAGCGGATAGTAAGATAGAGATTCTAACAGAAACAACAACAGCTATACGGAGCTACACGGAGAGTACAATCACAAACCAGCAGCAAGGTCAAGCAGGCAGCAGGAATAACACTGTCCAACAGCGAACACAGTCTGAAAACAAACCGTTGAAAACTAGTTCACCAAATCGGACTGAATCATTTTGGAAACGCGTTTAGATTAGATTCGATTGATTCAACTTTATTAGTCACGGTGCACATGTAAGGTACAAGGAACGAAATGCCGGGTAGGAATCTAACCAGAAGTGGCAATAAGCAGTAAGTACAGAATATAACCCAGCGGTCTACAAATATGTACAATAACTATACAGATAAAGTCTATGGACATAATTTACAGATTTTAAATACTATCAGCATGATATACAGCATAGGTGTACTATGACACATACTTTACAGATTGGAATATGTGAAAAATGTATGTACCACCTATAGGCAGCTACTATGAACATAATGAACATAATTTAAACTAGTGCAATGAGTTCAAGTAAAGTGCATAAACAGAAAAATATTTCAGTGTGGCAACATGGATTACTCAGTGTTTCTGATATGAACAGACAGCAGTGCCAAACTAATAGCAAGTTTACTGTTTTTTTGCTTGTTGTAAACAAATTTTAAAAACAATTTTTTAAATAAAAAATTGGTCAGATAAAGTGATGATGTGGGGGACGGAGGTCTGTGTGTATGGTGTCGTGGGGGTTGTCAGAGGGCAGAGTTCCGCAAGGGAGACAGCTGTAGGGAAAAAGTCAGTTCCTGGATCTGCTGGTCCTTGTCCGGAGGCTCATGAAGCACTCCCGGAGGGCAGGGAGGTTTAAACCAAGTCCCATTGTCAGGGTCGAGAGAGGATAGGAAAGTAAGAATGCTGCGAGCTCGACGTAGGACAGCGGTTTCCTTGGATGTACTCAATAGCAGGAAGTGGTGTTCCTGTGTTGCGGTGGGCAGTTTTCACCACGCCTCTGCATAGTGCTTTGCAGTAGCAGCTGAGCATTTACCATCCCCGACTGTAATACCAGCTGGTCAGGATGCTCTTCGATCACACACCGGTTAAAAAGTTTACCACTATGGTGAAGACAGTTGGTGTCCTTCCTCAGTGTTCTGAGGGACGAAGAGGCATTGGTGAGCCTTCTTGACCAGGCTGGAGGTGTTTGTGGTCCAGGGACAGGTTCCTCGAGATGGTGGTTCCCAGGACTTGAAAGCTGGAGACACGTTTCAAACAAACCAGCCCGTTAATGTGGATGGGGGTCATGCGTGCCTTCCTTCCTTTCTTCCTGAAGTCCACAATGAGCTCCTTTGTCTTGCTGGCTGTTAAGGAGCAGGTTATTGTCCAGCGGACCATGTGGCCCAGGTGCTGTGACCTGTTCCATGTAGGCAGTCTCATCGTGTCATTGATGAGGCCAATCACCATAGGTGTCATCTCTGCACACTTAAAAAAATGATGGAGTTGGATCAATGTACAGCGTGGCAGTCGGTGGGTTTTGAGCGGGAAGTAGAGGCATGTGACTCAGAACACAGCACTGTGGTACCCAGTGTTAAGATGTGCTGGTGATGGCGGAGGTTCGTTGGCCTGACTAACATACTGAGGCATGTCGGTAAGATAAGTCCATGATCCAGATGTAGTGCAGACTGCAAGGCCTGTTGCCGACTGCATCCTCTGTGCTCCTATGTTCGGCGGTAGGCAAATTGATGTGGTTCCAGTGTGGGTGGGAGGGCACAGTCTTTGAGGTAGTGCTAGGACCAAGCGCTCAAAGCACTTCATTAATGATGGGTGTGAGTGCTACCGGGCCATTAGTAATTCAGGCACATTGGGGAGGAGTGGTTTTGGTACTGCCACATTGGAGTGGACTTAAAATCCTGTTTGGCACAGGTGCTTGGGTGAAGGGACAGGTTGGCAAATGTTCTGTGAAGGAACCATGCAAGCTGTTCTGCACATGCTCTAATAGCACACGGTCCAGAATGCAGTCCGGGCCAGCAGCCTTGTGTGCGTTGATCCCTCAGGCTCAATGCAGTGTGGACAGCCTTGTGAGGGTGAGTTTGAGAGGTTGGGTGATCTGCCTGATGTGTGTGATTTTGGTGGCTGTATCCCTTGCTGTCACTGTTGAAGCGAGCATAAAAGTCAGTTTTTTAGCTCGGAAGGAAGGAAGACGTCTCCGTGACCGTTGGAGTGGAGGTACTTGACTTGTAGGGTCAACTGATACCTGGATGCCCTGCCACAGTGCGTCGTGGGTCAGAGTTGCGACACACACAATGTTCCTCTTTACCTGACAGCCGCTGTAGCGCAGTACTTGGGCCTTTGTGATGCATTTTTCAGGGTTATGCCCTGCGAGTTGCTGTAACGCATGAGCGTATCATGACCTGAAGGCAGTTGTTGCAGGGCTTTCAGCAGAAGTCGTACTCCCTTGTTTATCCATGATGACTTCTGATTAGGGTATGGTTTATCGTTTTTTCTGTTGTAACACTTGTAATATGTGTTGGTTGATTTTTTGGGGGTAAGTACAGTACCAGAGGAGGGTATAGCTGTTAATGTCCATCGTGAGAAGCCACAGGAAGCCTCATAAGCAAAAAACAGACTCCAGTCCGTGTGTGACAATCTGTCATGTAAGTAAAGATTCCTGCTCCAGTGGGCCACACTTGGATGGTAATCATGATGGTTCACACGGTTGATGAGGGGGTGGAATACTTAGGTGTGAGAAACACAAGAGAAAGGTGATCAGACTGTCAGAGGTGGGGAGGGGGGGTCACGATCTGAGCTCCATCACTGTTTGTGTAAACATGGATCCAACAGTTTTGTCTCCTTGGGTGTGGCAGGAAAACATGCTGATGAAAATTTGGGGAGAACTGTCTTTTAATTGCAGTGCTTTAAAATTACCTGCGGACAATAAAAGGCAGCCTCGGGGTGCGCAGTCTGTTGTTTACTACTGGCTGCGCATGAAGTCTGTTTCAAAAGCAAAGTCTGGCATAGCATCCGGTGGCATATTAGCCTGCAGTTTAATGGTGGAATCTGTGAACTCCCGCGGCAGAGTAAAAAGTTCCTACATGTTTCACCATGCGAAACTCTAGGTTAGGCTGAGCAGGGTCTCCCAAAACAATGACAAAGGTCCGTACACCAACGATGTTGTTGAACCATAAATGCAACATTCCACCACTTCTGTATTGCTGGAGTCATCTGCCGTTCTATCTGCCTGGAGCGTTGTAGCGTCCGGCTAGCTCAAATAGGGCATTATGGGACTAAGTCGCTGTGTAGGGGACAGGAAACGGTTTGACATTTCCAGTAAGCATAATCCCCAAGCAAAATGGACTCAAGTTATTAGCTTTTTTAAACATTGGCTGACACTCCCTCGAAATGAAACAAACAAGTAATTCCATTCATTTAACTCAAAACAGTACACTGTCGCAACTGTTGTGAAGAGAGAACTTGTTTCTATACGGATCGGAGGACCGTGCGAGCCTGACGCACGGGACTTCGGTGTCTGTTTTCACGCTCCTCATTCGTTGCACGGGATGCGCTAAGTGCTCTGTGTGCTCTATCGTCACGCCTTTAGCCAGTATAATACTGTTCTGTGCAAGCACCAATTATTAAGGGCTTTTCTTATTCTGCCAATCTATATATGTTGCCTGCCTTTTTTGCTGTGCTATACAGTTAAAATAACGTCTTTAGATTTCTAGATAATGTAATATACTTGTATGTCATGAATGTATTTACAACAATATCAGCGGAGATCATTTTAACAGATTTTAGACTTATTCACTTTTATTTGTAACTAAAATAGTTCACTAGATTTTATAAAATTATTGTGCATCCTTGATTTTTCTAGAATCTAGAGTATCTTTTGCTGCTGAATTAGCCACTAACCTAGTTTATAATAGTATTTTTGTCATAGATTGATGTATTTTTTCATTTGCATTAAAATTAAAAGGAAGTTGTCTATTATTAGTAGAATTGTGTGTAACACTCAAAAATAGCGATCAGCAACATAGAGAAATAAGGGAAATTTTACATTGATTTAAAAAAAATGGGGCTGGTATCGATTGAAACGGGATCGCAGATACTCGGAAATTTTGGAAGGTGGTTTTTTTTGTTTTCATCCTTAGGTAAAAACCCCTCCCTTACCACGGACAAAGAAAGGGAATAAATAAATAAAAAAAAATTTTTTGATCTTTATTTATTTATTATAATGGGGGGGGGGGGACCCTCTTGAATTTCCCTTTTTTCTTTTTTTTTCTTTTTATTTTTCTTCCTTTGTCCTTTTTCTTTTTCCTTGTTTCCCAAATTAATCCCTTTTTTGGGCCAACATGCCTAAAACCAGAAATTTTGCTGCACAGAACGGTAAAATTTTCATCTGATATAGGTTCAAATTTTTGGGGTGGGAAAAATGGGACATAGCACCACCTGTTAAATTCAAAAAATTCCGGGGGGCTCACTAATTTCCTTTCTGCAGAAAATCGGTACAACAGTAACACACCATTCCCCCCCCCACAAAAATTCCCCTTGGGACAAATCCAAAACCCAACAGAATAGTTATTTTGAATTTCCTTTCGATTTTTAGTTTTTTTTTCCATTTCCAGCCCCTACTTGACAAATCCTCCTCGTTTAAGGGTCATCTTTAAATTGGTGAGGGTATATAAAGACCTTTGTGACTTAAATTGAAAATTTTTGTTTTCCCTAAGGGGCGTGTCCCTTTGGGCCTGAAAAAAATTTGATGTTTCCCCCATAAACCCGGAAGTTGCTGTAATCAGGCAAAAAAGTCCCGTTCCCCCAATTCACTGTGTGTCAGTTTCTGTCCGAACAAAACCCTGACCCAAATTCATTTTTTTAGCGCCCCCTTTGGGAACAGGGGAAATGCCTGTTTTAAAACCCGTTAGGGCTCCTAGGAACATATAAAAAATATCAAAAATTTTTTAAATACCCGCAACATTAAAAAAAATCAACCCCGCAAAAACACTTACTAATGCTAAACAGCCTAAACAGTGAAAAGGAAGTTTTTGAACTCAGGCAACAATGTCCATTGCCCCCAAAATTCAAATTTTTTTCAGGTTCTGTCCTAACAACACCCCGCCAAAATTCCGGTTTTTGTATAGGCCCCCCGGCAACGGAAGTCATGTTAACAGTTTGGCCCTAGGGGGCATATTAAAAAATTAAAAAGTTTTTAAAAACGCTGACAACAGAAAAAAAACTAAACTCCAACACTTGTATTTCTAAAGCATGCTAAATGCGGAAAAGGAAGTTCTGAACTCAGGCAAGCAAGTCCATTTGCCCAAATTTTAAATTTTTTAAAGACCCCTTCCGAAAACCTCAAAACCCTATTTTGTTTTAGTCAAGGCCCTTGGCAACAGGAAGTTCAGGTAAAACGTTTTTGGGCCCTAGAAAAATAAAAAAAGTGTTTTAAAATACGCTAACACATGCTAAAAAAAATACTAAACCATTCTAGCAACACTTAGCTTAGTGCTAAAGCAGGCTACTCATGCAGTGGAAACCCGGAATTTACTGTACCCCATGGGAGCAGAGTTCCAATCTGCCCCCAATTTTCCACTTTTTGATTTAAAAATTTTTTACCTAACACATCACATAAACCCTTTTTCATTATAGTCAAGCGTACCTGGACAACAGGAAGTAATGGTTAAAAACGAAGGACCCAGGAAAAATAAAGAGTGTCCATTTGTCCCAATTTAAAATTTTTATAAGAGTCCTGGCCTTAAAATTCTTTTACCAAATTTCCGTTAATCAACCGCCACCTGCGGAAAAGGAAAATTTTTTTTAAACTAAAAAACAAGTCCACTGCCCCAACTTTCATTTTGTAAGTCCCTGGCCCGAACCATCTTAAGCCAAAATTTTTTAAGTCAAGCCCACCCGTGGGAAAAAGGAATTTCTTTTTTTAACTAAATAAAAATGCAAGGGCCCCAAATTACCCATTTCCCGTTTTGTAGAGCCTGGCCTGAAGACATTTACAGCCAACATTTTTATAAAATTGCCACCCGGGTATTATATATATAATTTATAAAATATATATATATATAAAATTTTAAAATAAGCTTTTGGCCCAACTTTGTGTTTTTGGCCACCGGGGGGTGACCCGGGGGGAGGCCCTTTAAAACGTGCTTGCAGCTTTTTTAAATTAAACAGCTTGGGCCTTCCCTTTTTTGGGGGGTCCTATTTAAATTTTTGAGGGTTTTTTTTCCTGTGACTTTTTGTGATCTTTTTTAAAACCCCAAAAGGGCCCCCCGATAAATTTACCGGCAAAGGCCTTTTTGTCCCGGGGACGGGTCAAGTCCGAGTCTTTGTCAGATCGATCGATCAAGTCATTTTAAAGGGTTTTCGAAAAAAAAATTTATTAAATCCCATGTATTTTAAATTTCCCCTTGAAATGTTTATAGGTTTAGACAAAAAATATTTTCTTATCTGTTTGTTAAAAAAAAAAAAAAAAAAATTTTTTTTAGGGGAGTTTTTTTTCCCTTAAATTCATAATAAAGTCCCATTCCATGACACACAAGGAAATATTGAACAGATATTACAAAACCCAAAAAATAAAGTATTTTTTTTAAATATCAGGGGGATTCAATTAAGTTTCCAGGCAGGGCCCTATTTTTTTCCAACAAGGTCCCGGACAAAAAAAAAAAAAAAAACATTTTCTGTTCAAGGTTCCCAATAGCAAATAACTCTTTGGACTCCAAAATTTGCCTGTGGGCTCACGCCCTTTTTGGGCCCAGTCAAACGGCTAATCGCGGGCCCTTTGCGGCGACACTGCGGGGATCCAAACCGGAATGGCCCCAAAACTAAAGTGCACAGCGCCATTTACTATTACATTATTAAGACAAAAGTTGTGCCTGTTTGACATTATTTAATGGATCAGTGCTATCATGAACTAACAAAGAACAGTTGTTTCTTTTTAACAGTATCAAAGATTAATGCATACTGTAACAAATTTATTGCTCAATGTTATATAATGTTATAATAACATACACTTAACCAAAAAGATGTGTGCATCCACACGCGTGGCTTCTCTCTCTCCCGTCAGAACGTGTTTTCTGTTTTTGTGTTGTGAGTCGCAGTGTTTTTGTACGTCTTCACCGCATCTACACTTCTTTAAGCGGCAGCAGTCGTGAGTTTCTGCTGATGTCGACAGACCCATTTTTAGAGTTAAACACACGCACGCGAAGAGCTGTGGGACCTCGGCCTGCTCCGTAGGCCCACACCTCACCCCACCCCCCCTCTGCTCTCGCCCACAGGGAGGCGCCAAGCAGCGTGAAAGGAAACAGAAGAGGGTAAGTGCGAGGTATCTGGCTAGGCTATGGCTAACCCACACAAACCAGCTATCCTCACCATCGTAGGCGGGGATTTCAACCAGGGAGACTTAAAAGTGTGTTCCCCAAATACACAAACACTTAAATTTCCACAAGGAGTTAAAAAAAATTTTAGACCTTGTTTACACCACACAGAGGAGCTTACAAGCCCTCTCAACACACCCAGACCCCCCAAGAGTATTCACTGCTTACATCACCAAGTGTATTAATGATGTAACAGTCACAAGACCATCACTGTCCGGGCCAAACCCGAAGCCGTGGATGCCAGGGGAGGTCTACAGACAACTGAAGACGTGGAATGCTGCCTTTAGAGCTGGGGATAAGGGGCCTGAAGACAGCTAGGGCCACCTATCTTGCGGCATCAGAGAGGCTAAGAGACAGTACTCCAGGAGGATAGCCCATGTTTAGCGACAGCAGAGACACCAAAGCCTGTGGTAGGGGATACAGACCATTACAGACTACAAGCCCCCACCACTGACCTGTGACAGCAAAATCTCACTGCTGAACGAGCTGAACGCCTTCTTCGCTTGCTTTGAGGAACAAAAAAGCACCACTGCACCTCCTCCCGGTGACCAGGTGAGGACGCTGACCCCAGACAGGTGAGAAGATCCTCGCAGTATCATGCATGCAAAGCTCTGGGTCCTGACAAAATTTTGGGCGTGTACTGAGAGACTCTGCAGAGGAACTGACTGATGTCCTCACAGACATTTCAAAATCTCACTTAATCAGGCTGTCATCCCCCCGTTTCAAAGCTACAACCCATCATTTCCCGTCTTGAAGAAGCCGTCCCTTTTTGAGATTCACAGGTTCTTTTCTGTCTGCGTTCTGTCTGTCCGTCGTTCCGCTGTCTGTTTGTCTGTCTGTTATTAAATCAGTTACAAAACCAAACCAAATCTAACGTTAAAGGGTCAAGAGCCCAACTAAAGCAAACACTTACCCCTATAATGTAATGTAAAATTTTGATTTTCGCTTTGTGATTCTGCCTTGTTAACATCAGGTGTCTTCATAATGGTAACTCATCACTCAATTGATCACTTAATTATCCATTAACTTTAACTGGCTTCTGTGTTTATTTAAACTCTTATTTTAACACTTTCACACTCTGAGTGTGGTCTCACATATACTCCGAAGAGTTAATTTCACTATGGATTTTTTTGTTGTGTAAGTGGCAAAGTTTTAAAATAAAAACATTTTGTATTTTTAATTATTTATCTAATCATCTATAACTATTACTTGGCTCTTTCTGAGTGAAACTGGTACTTTTTCTTGGTTGTTGCTAATCTTAATCTGGTGACAACTTTGTTTGGGAGCTTTCATCTCTGCACCTGTAAAGAGCAAATAATATGCAAGTATTAGTACAAGGTCTAAACGTAATGCGTCAATGTGAACTACATTAAATGTATGTGTGTAGCATAAATGTGCGCTCCCCCCCCCACCCCACGTGGTTGGTGTTCACCAGTGATTGTAAGTGTTTCACTGCTGTGTGGTGTGCACTGGATGGGTTAAAAGCAGAGCACGAATCGAGTATGGTTACCATAACAAATCTTGCGTATTACAGCATTTACTTTTCCCCAATGCCTGTTTTTGACAGACTATTTACAGCACTACGCAATGACACATAAGTGGGTTTTGCCCAAACATGAATTTAAATTTGTGTGTAGCAAAGCCCAATTTAAAAAGGGGTTCCCAAAAAATTTAATTAAAAACCCCCTTCAAACTAGAATAAAACCTGACAAACCTCTTGGGTTTGATTACCAGCATTCTTAAAAAATATAATTGCACTGCTGATACTTTGCATAGAATACATTGTTTAACAATACTATTGCACACTCATCCAACTATATTTTATTACCACCATTACAAAGGTTCGCCCGTAACACTAACGTTCTGGCATCTACACTCATAACAATAAAATTTATATAATATTTATCATAGAGATTAGATACTAACCCTCAAAACCCTGAATTCTATGGTCTCGAGCTTCCAAGCCCTGTATGGTAATACTAATGACTGAGGTGCCCTTTGAGCATCCAAAACCGAAACCCAACTGCTCTCGGTGCCGCAGCATGTGCATGTGCACTGCTCTGGGTGTGTGTTCATGGTGTGTGTGAGTTCTGAGTATCGGGTCACTATACTTGGCTGTATGTCACGCCACTTTACACTTTATATAAAACACCATATTCTTTTGCACTTGTTGATACTTCAACTGTATTTCATTAGCTCTGTAATTTGGTACTCTGCATAATGACAATAAAGTTGAATCTAATCTTATCTAATTCTTCAAAGTATCTTCTTTTTGAGTTCTGCAGA
Organism: Cyprinus carpio; assembly: GCF_018340385.1. Classification (NCBI taxonomy): domain Eukaryota; kingdom Metazoa; phylum Chordata; class Actinopteri; order Cypriniformes; family Cyprinidae; genus Cyprinus; species Cyprinus carpio. The sequence continues at coordinate 24,606,921 of NC_056579.1, read as the reverse complement.
AAAAGCAAAATTCAGAGGGATTGGTAAAATGTACAGCTGACAGAATTCACTGGTTAACTATACACTGAAGTAAATTAATAATACTTTTTTACCAGTCATGCATTTTATGCAGAGAAATGTAACATTGAACACTACAATAAAATGCTTTGAAAAATACGCATTAAGTAGATCAAAGCTTACTGTTGATCAGGTGTCTTCACAGTTATTATTCCCGCAGTTACTGCAGAAAATGCATGGCAGAAATGATCACCCAAGATATTTTTACTCTGGAACTTACTAAGTCCATTGGCTCTAATGTCCTTGCTAGTTCTTGCCAGAAGTATAATAAAGATGAGGTCCACTGTCTTGACTCCAACCACTGTTCAGTGTTCACAGGTGTCTAAGCAGGTCTGGCCATTCCTTCAGCCATGACACACTTCTCTTGGTTACTACAAACACAGAAATATTAAAAAGAAATGTAAAATATGTAAGAGAAATCGGTGCCAGGTCCCTGTATTATGATCACATGTTTTGCCAGAGATGAGCATCTGTACAAGTACAGCCTGCTTGCAGTTAGCAGTTGTAAAAGCAGAACAGAGCCATTGCATATGATCTCAAACATACTTATGCATACATGACTGCAGTACATTCTCATCATAAAAAATAACTGAATCTAGATTTTGTATTTAGTTGAGGTTATTTGAAAACAACAACCCTATACATTACTAGTAAAAACAAATCTTCACTCTCAGCAACTTTAAGAAATATGGGGAAAACATTGTTTGCATGTTGCAACTGCATTTCTTACAAAAATAAGAATGGGAAGCTAAAAATACAAACAAACCTTTTCTCTTTGTATATGCTGGACCTCATCATCCTCCTCTTCCTCATATGTCTTATTGGCAGGACCCGTACACTACAAAAAAAAAAAAAAAAACTGTTACATTTACAGTAAAATACTGGCAGCTGTGGTTCCTCAGAACTTTACCATCAAAAATAACAGTAGCAACATTTTAGATTTTACCTGGGGAGACTATTTTAGAGATTTATAGTGAAAAACCATTTCATTAACTGATACTATGTTAATACCTTACAATCTCTTTGGAGTTAACTCCTTTTATTTGCAGAAACCTGACTGCACTTAACTTTTAAGCCCATTAATATTTCTAATGTTTAAGTAATGTGGAGCATATTGGTGTTGAGAACTACTTTGCTTAGAGTCTGCAGAAGAAAACCTACTTATTTTTGAAAATACTCCAAACATCAATTCAACAAAATTTATTGTGATAACAGTAACGTACACCTGCGTGTGATTGAAGGTAAATTATCGAAGAGATTTACACTGCATTAATAACTACACAGTCACTGCCCTTAAATAAAGTAAACAGCATAACATCAGGGTTTCTCTGTCTGACCTTTACTTAAACATAGGCTTTACTTCCAGCAATACCGGTGACCTTACCAAAACAGTATTTTGGCTGTTTTTTTCTCAATTCTTAATGCATGCACACGGGCAGCTGTGGTGTTACAGTTTGCATTCATAAATTAAATTAACAGTACACTGTTAGCAATTGATGTAATTTTTACAGTAAATTTACAGCACTGTAAAATCCTATTCATAGTTTTTATTGTAATGCAATGCATGATGGGAAATTGGGGGCCCGTCCTGTAATATTATTGTACTACACCGTGGAAGCATTATTTTACAGCCACCGCATAGCATTGTGGGATGCATTAAACTGGTACTTTCCCATCTAACAGAATTTTGTTATAAGAACATTCTCCAAATATTGAGTGTTGGGGTTTTGGGAACATAAAATATGTCCAGTTTTCTTGACGTTAGAGGAACTTTTTAACGGTATGAGTTTTTCAAACATTCTTTCAATGTAATATTTTTAAATTCCACTTCTAGGAACGTTATTTGTAACATCCCAAAACATAAAAGATGCAGTTTTCTTAAAGTTAGTAAAATGTTATTTAAAAGGTTAATTTGATGTTCCTGAAACATTATTTCAAACATTCAATCACCTGCTGTGAACAAGCACTGGAAGAAAGATTAAACACAAACTGCAACTTTATTCAGCCACAGCCTTAGATGAACTGAAGATAAAAGACTTTAAATCTCTCAAGATCTGATTAAATAACTTCACAAACAGCATTAGCAGCTTCAGTTATTACTAACCAGACTGACTTTATGTCAGGCATCTACAGAAGTTCTCATTGAGAATTAACAGAGGTTTAGATGTTGATGTCTTTTTGAAAATGTTTCGTTTGAGGTCACTATCATGGAGATCAGTGTTAGCTTCAGCTCGACTCTTGACCCTCAGCTTTAGTGATGTTGCTTTTTCTGCAGCAGTCGCAGTTGTTTTCAGAAAACGTTTTTAGAAGAGTGTATTTACGTAACTGTTAAAACCATTTCTCATTTCAGGTGTTACTCTGTGGGATAAGAAATCACTGAGGGAGATTTGGACACCATCTGCAGCTAGACAGATTTGAAGTTACAATAGCTTGACTCTTCTCTAGTTAATCCATAGGTCTTTGGATGTAAGCGTTCCACTGAGCCAGTGTTCTTGGGGGGTGTTAGTTAAGTAGGGTGGATCTGCCAAGTATTCCTGCGTAACACCAATCCTCCAAAGACCAGTCAGAGTAACAATGCATTACAGTGAAACTCAAGATCGATCAACTCACATGACTCATCTGGCCAGATCACCTACACCTAGGTGTTTGACCAGAAAACGTCTAACTATGGTCACGGCGTGCTGTATGGAGCTCAGGCCTTCATGGTGTTGATCGCTCATTTGCAGATGATAAAAACAAGCACGACATGAGGGAGAACGAATGCATGGTCAAGAAGATCCCTGATTTTCCATTGAGGGAGAAGAGCTAGTAAAAATGACGATAAGGATAGTAAAAAGTGCTGAGAATTCACCGCACCTTCATGGTGATGTCCATCTGGAGCAGAATCCCACCACGTACATGGAGGCCCTAGAAGGTACAAGAAGCTCCCCACTCTGCTGAAGAGAAATCCAGAGAAATCCAGCCTGGCCAAAGTCTGGCTTATCCCTCTAAGTTTACTGAATACAAAGGTACTGGTTGGAGAGAGAAATCAAAACGTCATTGATTTCCAACAATCAAGATATGATGGAGGGGCTGGGGGAGGTAGAGCCGATTAATGCAATGACCTGTCCAGGAAGAAATAGAGGCAAAATGTTTTCTGTATGACGCCCAAAGAAAGGCTGCGCCTCATCTTGAAGGATTCATTTATCATTTACACAATGGTGCTCCAGAAAGTAATTTCTGGGCCAGGTCTTGCCTCGCCATTCGAGGAGGCGAGGTATGGAGGAACAATCCCTGGCAGACATTCCTGGAGATGGCATGCAGCAGCTCCCTCTCTTTGGCATAACACTGGCTTACTTAACGGCAATCAAGTTAGATGGATGCAACGCCTGAACTTATCTTATTGAAAAAATTACAGCAAGACACCGAATGAGATCAATACATTGAAGATTTAAAACGGGCTCAACACTCATCCTTTTTAATCCTGATATTGATGTTGTGGTGTGCTTGACCTTCACGCTCTAAAAATATGAAGACCCATATCTTTCAACCCCTGACAGAGTTTCTAAAATCTGACAAGTTTAAAGAGCTAGATGGACATATGCTTTCTAGACATCAGGTAGAAAGTGGTTCAAAGATCCTGATGTCATTGCAAAGATGAGAGAGAACTTACGCTCTTCAAGAGATTTTCAGAGGCCCAAAAAACAGGCTATGTCCACCATTACTGCCACTCATCCCTCCGTCCAGTCCCACCACCCAAGAAAACAGTGACAGACAAAGTTCCGTCCAAGCCACCCCACCGTAGTGAAAATGTCCCGCACAAACTGTGTCCCTCAAACTGCAAGTGAAGTCCCCCAACTGGAGAAACAGTGAAGTACAGAGGGAATACAAGCAGGTGAAAGCAGACTCCAGGAGTTGAAAGCAACAGTGGCTTAAGAGACACAGCTGATGAAGACTTCATACACTGGATTGGAGCTCTGAAAGCAGTACCTGATCCACAGGATAGTGGGTCAAGTGAGGAGTGGGGAAGCCAGTGAGACTGTCAGCCCTACAGTCTCTTCTTCAAGCAAACCTACCTGCACATTTATGAATAATTTCTTTTTTTTTTTATTTCCTCAAAACATTTGCTATGTTCAAACAATCAACATTTAGAATTATGTTTGGGACTGTATTTAAGAGGTGCGACTACCAAACTGTACTTTTTACACACCAGCATATTCATTATTTGAACAGCTACTATATTATTAATCACCCATTAGGTATATAAGGTTGTTTGTTCGAGTCTCGTGCCGGCAATACCACTTGAGCAAGGCACTGAACCCCCAACTGCTCCCTGGGTGCCGTAACATGCCCACTGCTCTGCATGTATGTTCCGTGCACTTTGGATGGGTAAATGCAGAGCATGATTTCTGAGTTTGGGTCACCATACTTGGCCGTTAGTCACGTCATTTTCTCTTTCGACTGTCAGTCTGCATGGAGATGGATCTGAGACTCCGTGAGCTTTCAAACACCTGTCTGCTACTCAGTAGTGTCTTTTTACAGCTGGTATTAACAATACAGTTCATTTGTTGATAGAAACTTTCCTAATAAATCTTTATCTGATCAAGATCTTCTGTGCTCTAAGTCACGACAAAGCTTTTGACAGTCCACAGACCATTTGCTTTTCACAAAATATTTTTTGTTTTGATGCCTTTGCAAGACATTGCATTTTTTTCATACTTTTCCATCTTCAAACAAAGATTCTTTGTCCCTCACCATTTCACATGAGAACTGTGACTTAATAATTTGGAACAACCTCAAGTAGGGTTTCCATTTACCTAAGAAGATTAAAACTATTGGAACAACCTGTCTGAGATTGATACCAATTATCCAAAAGATGTGAAAACCACACAAACAAAACCACACTATTTATTGCACCAAAATCCTATTGATATATCACTTGCATAATAATTTAATGCAGTGTCTGTAAGAGATAGATATATATCAAGTCAAGTCATCTTTATTTATAGCGCTTTTAAACAAAAAGATTGTGTCAAAGCACCGTGAATCAACATCATATAGGAAACAGTGTCAATAATGCAAAATGGACAGATTAACGGCCTTTCTCATTGAATTCAGTTGATTGTCATCTGGCAGCTCAGTTCTGTTTAACATAGTACTCTATATGCAATAATTCTGTAACCAAGAGTCAACGATATCGCTATAAAATCGTTGATCCCCTTAACTAAGCAAGCCAGTAGGCGATACAGCGTCAAGGAACCAAACCTCCATCTGTCAGATGCGTGGTTATACGGAGAAAAAAACCATATAGATGGGTAGAAACCAGGCCCAGTTTGGGGGCCAGTTCTCCCTCTGACCGAACGCAACCAGCAGTTCAATTTCCAGGCTGCAGCAAAGTCAGATCTGTGCAAGAAGAATCCATCTGTGTTCCCTGTGGTCTTGACCCGTGGTCGTCTGCAGACAAGGTTTTCAGGGGATCTGTAATCTGGGCGCTAGTACTGGTCCATGTGCTGGTCCTTTCAGGTGACTATAGAGGTCCTTTCTAGTAGCTAGATCCACCATCTGGGCTGAGACACATACTGGACCGGTGATTCATGTGTCTAAAGTTGACCCTTCTGAACTTGGATACAGACTCGATCTGGTGCTACGGTGACCTCGGAATAGAGAGGATACTCTATTAGTGTAGATGCATTCTTCTAAACACGATGGACAGTATGCATCGGAGTGTTGATGGGACTATTCCCGGTTCGGTTTACCTAATTAATGCGGGGTCCTTAAACTGCAAGAGTGTGTCTGCCTCCCAGCGACATTGTGTTTAGGTAGTTAGTCCAGAGTTCTGCCTCGTGACAATATGCTAGGAAGGTTATTCCCAGAGTTTGGGCGCCAAATAGACCAGGATCTGCCACCCGCAGCTGACTTTGGATAGTCTAGGTATTAGCAAATTGCTAGAGTTTTTGTAGAACAGGAGCGACGTGTGTGGAGGAATATAATGTACCAAGAGCTTGTTCAAATACTGGAGGTTGTTAAACTATTCAGGACTTTATAATGTAAGAAGCAAGATTTTTAAAAACTATAATGCAAGTTTGATTGGGATCCATGTGCAGTGTTGACAGTAACCGGCTAATATGATCATACCTCCTGGTTCTCTTGTAAAGACAATCTCGCGTGCTGCATTTTGGACTACTGGAGTTTGTTTACACTAAGCGTAGCAATAGCACTTTGCACCCAATCGAGCATTTACACAATAGTCAATCGCTGGAGATGTGCAAGAATGTCGCAGGATGTACACACTTTTCTGCCTTTGACATTGAGCATAATAGCCGTAAATTTACGATATATTTTTTGAGATGGAAAAATGCAGTTTTACAAAGGACTGAAACGGCGTTTATGATAGGCTTTTCTAAGACGAAAGGTTCTATCAAAAGTAGCACACCTATGGTTGTCCTAACTGATGACGAAGAATTGACTAGATGCATCCATCAAGGCTTACGACTCGCGTTCTCAGCTCATACACTGCAGAGAGCTTGTAGCCCTATAATTAACACTCTGTTTTTTTTTCAGAATTTAGGCAGTAAGAAATTACCTGCGTCATCCAGTTTTTTATATCGTAACTATGACATCCGGTGAGTTTCTCAGAATTTGGTATAGTTATATGCACCGTGCCGCGAAGAAATATAGAGCTGAGTATCATCAGCATAACAGTGAAAGCTAACACCGTGTTTCCTGGATGATATTTCCCAAGGGGAACATGTAAAGCGTGAAGTAGTAATGGCCTAGTACTGAGCCTTGCCGGTACTACCATACTGCACTTGTGATCGATATGATATCTCCTCATTCATCCCTGCCTACGAATTGATGGCGGTCATATTAGCAATGATTTAGAATCCATGTATGCACGTTCCATTAACGCCCACAAATTGTGTTCTAGTCTCTATGCAAAAGAATAGGTGTGGTCACATAGTGTCGAACGCAGCACTAAGATCCAATAGCACTAATAGAGAGATACAGCCAGATCAGATGATAAGAGCAGGTCATTTGTAACTCTAAGGAGAGCAGTCTCAGTGACTTCTGGAAGCACCCTTTGTTTCAAGATGGAATAGGTCTAACATACATGTTGTTGGTTTAGATGATTTAACAACAAGTTTATACAATTTTCCTCTCCTATAGTAGAGGAATGAGTGGAACTGTTCCTCAGGGGAATCTATAGTGCACGGTCTGGATGTGATACTGTAGCTGATGGCCGCATGGTTACAATTTTATTCTAATAGTATCGACTTTTAGAAGTAAAGTAGTTCATAAAGTCATTACTGCTGTGATGTTGAGAAATGTCAACACTTGTTGATGCTTTATTTTTCGTTAATTTAGCCACTGTATTGAATAAATACCTGGGGTTATGTTTGTTTTCTTCTAAAAAAGACGAAAAGTAATCAGATTTAGCAGTTTTAATGCTTTTCTGTAAGATAGGTTACTTTCCCCTCCAAGCAATAACGAAATACCTCTAGTTTTGTTTTCCTCCAGCTGCGCCCATTTTCCGGCTGCTCTCTCTTTAGGGTGCAGAGGTGCTCATTACACCACGGTGTCAGACTGTTTTCCTTATCCTTCCTTAAGCTGCAAAGGGAGCAACTGTATTTTAAAATGCTAGAAAAGAGAGAGTCCATAGTTTCTGTTACATCATCAAGTTGTTCTGAGGTTTTGGATGATGCTATGGAAATGGGGATACATCAGGAAGATTACTTGCTAAAGGAAAGTCTTTTTGTGTTAGTAGTGATGGTTCTACCATACTTGTGTACACACAAAGTGGAATTTACAGTTTAGCTATATGAAGTTTATAAAACTAAATAATGATCGGAATATCATCGGCTTGGCTGCATAGAACAGCTTTCACATCAACACCAATTCCATGTGACAGTATTAAATCTAAGTATGATTTCAACAATGAGTAGGTCCTGAGATGTGTTGTCTAACTAATAGAGTTCAGAATGTCTATAAATGCTGATCAATGCATCTTTTTCATATATATATATATATATATATATATATATATATATATATATATATATATGTATGTATCTTTCTGAAATGATTGTGGCTGCATGCTAAATGTTTTGCCTGGGCCTGGCCAGCACTTCAGTGTTTGGGACACAGTCCTGCCAGGTGATGACCAGGATCTCCTCGGGCACGCAGATAGAGAGTTAAGTCTGCGTCTTGCCAGGTGTACATAGCACGGTTCTCTACGGGCAGTGAGACATGGACTGAGGACATGGCATGGTACACTCTATCTTGGTGTTGTGTGAGCCTGCTATTGTTCCACCTCTCTTGGTCAGGCGATCATGGCTACTGATGCCTTGCTGGATTCTGGTGTTTACTTTTGTTGTCCAAAGAGATGTTGCTGGCGATAGTGGGAGCCAAAGATATTAAATTCCTCCACTACCTCGAGGGGTGTGAGATCACAGAGCGAGATGCAGGGAGCCCTGCTGGAAATCCCTGGCCCATGACGCTTGTTTTCTTTTAGGCTGATTGTCACCCCAAACTCATCCGAAGCATCGAGCAAATCTGCTGATGAGACGCTGTAATGTTGCCTCGGTATGGGCAGTCAGGACGTCATCATACAGCAACAAAGCATATCCTTAATCAGGACCCCACGCATCTTTGGCCTTTGAGCACAGACGGACTAAGGTTGAAAGGTCTCCATCGCCTTCTAGTGCTTAATGAAGACCACCATCTTCTGAATGGGGCCGAAGGCATGGCGAAAGAGAAGGAAGAAGAAGATCCCGACCAGTGTCGGGGCAAGGACCCAAGGCCTTGCTTCACACTGCTTCAGATCAGGAAAGGTTCTTGAAGATCAAAAACCATCAGACTGGGACAGTTACCTTTCATTTCATTGTGAAAGGAAGTGACCATCTTCAGAAGCTTGGGGGGGATATCCAATACTGTGCAAAGGGGTTCGAAGAGGTTCTTCCTAATGACCAAGTTGGAGGCCTTGGTTAGGTCGAGCAAAGGCAATGTTGAGTGGCCGTCTCCTGCTCCCTGGCACTTCTCCTGTAGCTGTCTCAGTGTGAAGATCATGTCGCCTGCTTATTATCTGGGATCTGAAGCTGCACTGTGCCTCTGGGTGAACACGCTCAGCCAGAATTGGAGTCTGTTCAGACACCAAGCGGGCGAAGATCTTCCCCACCCCATGCTCAGCAAGGAGATGCCGTTGGTAGTTGTTACAGTCACTGCCGTCTCGGTTTTTCTTATAGAGGCATGATGGATGTTGGCATCTCGCCTTCCGGAGGAAACTGTTCATCCTCCCCTACACTGACGTAAGGAGTCATGAAGGTGGGGAGGAGGACACTGTTCTTGCCAGACTTGATGACCTCTGGGGCAATGCCGTCAACGCCTGGAGCTTTGCCACATGCTAAAGAGTCAGGCCTTGCTGAGCTCCGTCTCACAGTGGGCAGAGCATCAAGTTTCTCAATCTCAGGCAACCTCGGGGTGGTACCACTCCATTGGCAGGTGTAAGTGACGGACATTCTCCCTCGAGTAGAAGCTTCGGTGGTAGATGCTACATCCATCAGCTTTCCTCGCGGGTCCATGATGACGCCGTGGCACTGTAGTGGACTTCAGGGGAGTTTATATTGATGGTGCTTGGGCCAAATGATTTCTCTTTATGCTCTTCATTACATGGCACGGATGTTCTCACAGCCTGTGGCGAACTGAATGCTCGACAGGGTTGCCCAGTCATTGACACATCCTGGCCATCCATGGGCGTCATTCTGGCCTTATGGAGTGCCGCTAAGTCTTTCTTTGAAGGCTTGCGGTGTAGTCTAGAGAGCAGTACGCGCTTTGGCTGGGATGGCTTGCTCAAGTTTGGTTATTCCTGCTTCAAACCAGTCTGGGTTTTTCTTCTCCCTCTTGTCGAAGGTTGACATGGCTTGAGTTGTACATGGCATCACGGATTTGGCTCCATCTCTCTTCAGGGCTGTTGTCTGGACAGTCCTTAAGGGCCACTTCAATGGCATTGGCAAAGCCTGTGCAAACGTTCTGGGACTGATGTCAGGGGCTGTGCTAATACGCGGGTCGGCCCTTCTGCTTGGAATTGTGGATCCACTTGGGGTGAAGTTGGGCGCACCTTGCTCCCAACCAGTGTGTGGTCAGGATCACAGTTGGTGCTGTGGTAGCTGCAGGTAGTAAGAATGCAGTTCAGCAAGGGCTCTTCTGATAATGCACAAGATCCAGGTGGTGCCAGTGACAGAATCTGGGATTGTCGCCAGAATAATTGATGGCAGGGTTTGGTTGAAAAGAACGTGTTTGAGATGCACAAGTCATGGAGCAAACAAAGTTCTTAAATAGTCTCTGCTCCATTTTTGTTAAGCTTGCCTAATGCCAAAAATGGCCAATACCATCGGGCCAAGAGAATTGTGGCTCAGCTCCCAATCCAGGCGTTAAAGTCCATAAGTAGGGAACAGGTAGGGATCTCTTTTGATGGTTGATATCAAGCTCTTCATAAATCCATCCCTTGAATCAGCTGAGGAGCAGAATGAGAAAAAGAGCATAGATGCCCTCAGGATGTTGACTGGGACCTGAAAGTAGGTAGAGAGGCTGAGAGAGAGGCTTCTGGGCGTGCACTATAAGCAAGTACTAAATTGAGAACAGTATGGAGTTCTTCATCTGCAAATCCAAAGCCATGTATCTGAGGCTCCTCAGGCCTCTTTCGCTGCCACAGAAGAACATGTGTAGTCTTGTTTCTGAGGCTACGTGGAAGGGATCTGGGTTCCCGTAGAGCAGCTATGCGATGGTCCCGACGTTTCAGCTCCGGTTTATGATGGAAACCTAACTTGTTGTAGGTCATCAGAGTGGCCAAAAGCACATGGTTCTGTAGGAAAATGTAATTATAGTACTTTAACCTTTCGGATAAGAACAAAGAAAAAAAAGTGATTTAGTATTTAGGATAGGCATTTAGCCAGAAATGTATCATGAATTCCTCACAATGGTGACATATTATTCATACTGTCAGTCCTATGGGCAGGTTTTTCAGTCTGCAACATTAGCATTTTGTTGATTGTCACCATTGTAAGATTCATATGCTGTGGAGCTTACTGATAGCTGTGCTGCTAAAGCATGGACTTCAAATTTCTGTATGTGTTACCGATTTAAATCATTTCTTTGTAAATATTAGAGTCTTTTGCTTTTAACAAAAAGGTGTAATTTCATGGGATGCATTATTCCTTAAACCTATTAGAAAAAAAAGACTTTATTTTAAATAGATCACCCATGCACATTGTGACTATACGTTATTGTATATCACTGAAGCCATCATTTTTATTTATTTTTTTTGTGTTTTATTGTCATTATGAGTATCAGATTTGTTTAGATTTGTGTTAATGTGAACATAAATCGACAATTAAATGAACCAAAGCTGAAACACATTCTTCTGTGTGCACTGAATTTATTAATCATGATTCACATTTGAGTTGTCCATGCCATGTATTTTTGTCCATGTAATGAATTCACTGGGGTGATTATTCTAACCTAAACTTTTGAAAAAAAAGCTTATTTTGAATATAATCAACCAGCTCATAGTGACTTCCGTTTTTGTATATTACTGAACTCTTTTTCTTTTTATTTATTTTAAATTTTTTTTATTGGTCTTATGAAGTATTCAGATTTGTTGGATTTTAGTTAAATGTGAGACAAAATCATCACCATTAAAAGAAACCAAAGATACAACTACTTAGGGCTGTGTGCACTGAATTTTTTTAATACATGGGTTTCACAATTTGAGTTGTCCATCCATGTGAAATTTTTGTCCACTGTAATGATTGCTCTTTTTCCTTCATTTATTTTCTGTTTTCAGATTGGGAAAAGTTGCTTTCGATGTTAGAATGTCTTTTGGGTATTGCTCATTAAGACCATAGTTTGTGCCTTTAAGTTGTCTGCCTTGCCTCTGTTGGAAACTCAGAAGTGAAAACCAGGAGACTCTTGGGTAATCTTCATCATAATTCTTTATTGAAATGCGCTGCGTGGTGCTGTAGTCCTCAAAAGTCTAGCTAGTCATTGTATACATTGTGGTTTATATACATTTCAAGGGGAGGGATACATAGAGGTGGAGACCATCTAAAAAAAGCATGCAAATGCAGGTACAGGAAACTCCTGTTACAGGAGTTTCCCTATCCCTGATCTCATCACATAACAGTGTCATTAAATGCATAGGTGCTAATCCAATCAGTCTTAAAAACCCAAGCGACAAGATAGAGCATAATGACAAAAGGTCATTATCTCAGACACCTGGGCTTCCTGATTTGATCCTTTTTTACCTCAAAATGTAAAACACACTACACATAACCACAATCATCAAATTAACAGTTAGAAATAAGTATTTTATACTATATACTAATAACAACTAACTGTAAATTCCCCATTTGAGAGTTCTAATAACTCTCACAAAATACAAATTTAGACACTTAAATGTTCATTCTTGTAACCTGTGATCGTTATAGGCACATAGCACTTGCTCTGTGTTGACTGTCTGTAGTGAAGAACGACATGTTGACACAGAAACAAACATGCAGCTAGGGTACATGTAGTTCTTACGGGTAATAATCTTTTGGTTGGAACTGTAATTTCCCCGTGATAGGCATGGTTATTTGTTGAATGAAACATTGAACTGTGGACGCATAGATAGAACACCAGTAGGAAAAACAACAGTAGAATTGCTGTTTCCTTGATACACAGCCAGGGTTAACCTACAGGTTTCCGAACCATGTAGAATTGTGTCAGTCGTCTGGTGTAATTTACTGTAAGATCAAGAATGTCTTGTTGGATTTTGTCAAGTCTCGGTTGGATTCATTAACCCTGGTGCAGCACTCAGGTCCGATATGATGCATGCTCCCCTTGCATTGCAAGAATGTAATCAAGGCCACTCTGTTCTGTAAGATCATTATCTGGCGAAGCAAGAGGGTCTGAGATGTTACCAGGGCAAAGATATTCATGGCCAGTTTCGTACGAATTGACAAGCTTCTGACTTGATCAAGGGCCTGAATGACACCAAAGATGGGATTAATGCTCCAGAGGTCTTTGACCACCATGTTGTGCACAAGTGAGTCAAACAAGGCATTTCTTGACATATTCATCCGATATAAAGAATAAGTTGTTTTGGATTCATACTTGTGTGATGTCCCTGATGATTACTATTCGGCAATCGGGATCATGTTGATGGATGACGAAGTCCTGTATGTGATTCTGCTGG
>NC_056579.1:24582478-24592654 GCF_018340385.1 Cyprinus carpio | reverse complement strand
CATGTCCCCACTAGATGCAACAAATGCCCCGTTTGTAATGGGTTTTATTGGTTTCGTCTCGTCATGCTGGGAGACGACATCCACAGTATGTTAAGGGGCGTAATATTTCCATCACACGCTCGAAGCATTCAGCCAATCACAACGCACTGGATAGCTGGCCAATCAGTGTACACCTCGCCTTTTAGACCGATGAGCTTTGTAAAAATTTACGCGTTTCAGAAAGGCAGGGCATAGAGGAGCAACAACAATGTACATTATGTGGATAATAATGTGTTTTTTGAAAATTAAACCACATAAACATTGCATTACACCAAATACACAAAATAATGTTATTTTTAGCAATGTCATATGACCCCTTTAACAAAACATACAACAGGGTCATTTGGTGTCAAATAAACCAAATTTCAGAAACTTTCCCGGCCCAAATTGTTGATTCTGTCAATATTTTTTCTGTAAAAGATTAAAGCCAAAATATCAAATGTCATGGGTTTAAATTTACTGAGCAATCCACAGTTTTGTAGAGGGGTGTCAAAATGACATAACCAGCATCCAGCAGTGTTATATTACACACTTACTGCACAGCGTCCATAGAGAGAAAACCATTTGGGGTTGTTATTAATTCGAGGCTTGAATACAACCCAACAGCTAGGAGGTAAATCACATTATTTTTTTAAGTAAAAAACTGTTGGTTTGTGTGGGGGGAAAATCAATAAAAAACAAAAGGTACTAAGACAGAACTACAATCACAGCAGCATTTGCAAATACAAATCAACATGACAGATAATGATGATATTGATTTAATGAGACTGATGTGTTATACAATAATGCATAGTATCCGTAATGCATCATCACTGTAATGACTATCACGTTATGTTTCGTTGGCACTTTTCTAAATCCCGTGACGAATTAATATATTATAAATTCTTAGAAATCTGAAATGCATTTTAAGAATTCCCTCTTTACATCATTGGCAATGCAGCAAAACCTCTGTTGCTGCTTGAAATACATGTGACACCTCTGAATGTAACAGCACGCATTAGACAGCACATGGGGGAAACACGGATAGCGCCTAACTGAGCACAGTCACTTCTCTGACAGCAGATGGCGCAAAACTGCAGAAATGCGGGTCCGTCCCGGAACCCCATACTAAAGCGCTGTGCTACTTTCAAAACATGTGTTAAATATTTTAAAAGGTCATCAGATTTGGTGTATTCTCTATGTTGTTCATCACTTGCCCAAATATTGTATGTTAGACTTAAGAGGACTTAATATACTTTTTTTTTTTCATTTATCTGGACTACAACATGCCCCTAGAATTGTTTGAGAAGTGTTTTGATTCTTTATTGTTCATCCACACTTTACATCAAGGCTTCATTGGTTAACATTAGTTAATTCATTAGTTAACATAAACTGCCAATTAAAAATTATTCTGAACATTCATTAATCTTAAGTATTCCAATATTTAATAACACATTGTTAAAATCCTAAATTGCAACTGTGTTATTAATGAGCTACATGGAACTAAGACTTGTATGTTTTTGACAAAGATTCTATAACTTCTGTTAGCAAATGTAGCTATTGCTCAGTGTGAATGCTTAACTAAAGGTTCACCTACGAAGTTTTATTGTAATGTGAGCCCTATTGGTCTTTATAGTTCTTGCACTTGAATCTTTGTAAACTTTTAAACTTTATAGCTTTATTCTGTATTGCTTTATTGTATTTAAATGTTCAGTTTATTTTTGTTATAAGAAAAAAGTTATTTTACCTGTTATACTGTATTATTACAACTTTTTGTAAAACTAATATCACACCGTGATAATACCGTATACCGTGATAAAAAGCATAGCAATGTAATCGCAATGAAAAGCAGTTTGATACCGGCATATCCCTACACCCACACAATAATCTTATGCCTGAATGACAACGATTCAACTATGTCTATATACAACGGTTTCACCTCACGATTGTCAGTGGAGCGTGAGAAGAACATTTTGTTGCTGCCCATGTTAATGGAAGAATTCATGCTGCTGCTGGATACAGAAAGAGCAACACACCGTTTCAACTGAGTTCTTTTCAACCACACACAGCATTTTTTCTGTGTTTCATACATTTAAATAACAGAAGTAATTGAGAATAAAAGTTTATAGTTTGGGCATAAAACACTTATTCTCTACAGGCATGCGAGCAAAATGAAAGCATCTTAATGCAGGTTTCACATGGCAGTGGAGCGGCGCGGAGCAGCAGTCCTTTTTTTTTTTCTCTCGTGCATGTTGATCAATGAGTGCACCAGCGGCAGCAGGAGCAGCTCGTAAGCGCATGAAGCGTGAGTTTCGGCGCCGAGTCTATTTCTGCTGCGCTGATTTCATTCACATAAGTTCCACACAAAACATGCTACAAATGCCAGATAACATGTCAAGTGTGTTGTACATGAATTGGAGTATTCAGAAAGAAAATGATGATCAAAAATATGTATAGAGGATTTGACCCATTTTACTTGTTTTTAATTGCCATAAGCAATTAAACTTAAAACATTTTATCCAAAACTCACAACGAGCAATTCATCTTTCCTCAGGACTTAAATACAATTGGATGGTAATACTAAGAACTCCATTTTCTACTTATGACAGCTGCTGTAAATATTTATAAGCTTAAACAGGCACACGACATTTTCACTTACATTGATGTGACAAACGTATGCCTTTTATTTTATTTTCCAGTTCCACAGTTACAGAACACTGAGCTATTAACTGCACATGAAAGGTTAAACCAAATTGTAAAGTCATAGGTTGTGACAATCAGATGTACGTGTTGTTTAGAAAGAAAATAATAAATAAATAAAAAAAGTATGCAAGTGCCCTTTTTCCACTTGTGCCCCTCCCCTCAAAATGTCTGTGCACGTCCCCATCCTCCTGACCTGTCACCTGTTATATAGGGTCGTGTTTCGTGATCATATAGAAACATCTTGCGGTGTCTGAGTTCAGATCACCAAGCGTGAGCTTTTCACATGCCCCTTTCTTTTGTTTTCGCCCTTTGACTTTCCTCTATGTGTGTTGGTCCTCCTGGTCCTCTTACCTCCCGTTCCGCCCTGCACCGCTAGCCCCATGGAGAGCGAGAGCAGCTCTCTCAGATCCACAGTCCTATCTTCTGTCTGAACGGGGAGGCGATTCTACTAGATAAAACTCCCCGTCGTAAAGGTGCTAGATCACACCGCTCCTAGTAAGCCGAACACGGCTATACCCGAGCGGGGACAACGGATTCCCATCGGAGCCATAACTACGGCCGGAAGTGCGAACAAAGCCGATGAATAACGAGACGGCAACAGCTAATTTGGAACGTGTTCCAACTTTGGTGATCATTTGCACGTTATTTGAAACGCAAAGATAACGCCAACGATTAGAAAGCGCGTGTGAGTTAATCAAGTGTTACTGATTTCCTTCACTGGCGAAGTCCAGATTAGGGTCAAGCGAAAGCTTCCTTCATTGATGTAGAATATATTCCCCCAGTTTTAGTACAAATATCTGCTTTCCCACCGTGACAGATCCAGGCTTGTACAGCGAGTAATACTGTATGCATTCCACGTCCACCGTTGTGGTCAACCAGGGGGGGGGGGGCACTCCGTTTTACTTCCTGGTCAGAAGAAACAGAGAAACCAGTTTGAGCACGAGAGAGCGCCCTCTACTGCTTCAAGATGCACAAACCTCTGCTGAGATTTGCCGTGTCCCAATGTTCATAATATCCATCATTAATAGTATGGTGAGATTAGAATAAGTATGTCCCAAAGCATTGAATGTCCCAAAGCAGACAGTTATGTTCTCATTTTCCTTTTTTTCTTGTAATAGATTTTAAAGTGAAGTGACATACAGCTAAGTATGGTGACCCATACTCAGAATTAATGCTCTGCATTAACATTTAGATTACATTTAGTTCAGTTAGCAGAGCCTTTTATTTAAAGCGACTTACAAATGAGGACATTGGAAGCAATCAAAATCAACAGAAGAGCAACGATATACAAGTGCTATAATAAGTCTCAGGTATCGTAACGCAGTACACGTAGCAAGGGCTTTTAAATAATATAATAAATAAAAAGAAAACCCATCCAAAGTGCCACACACACTGTGAACACACTCCCGGAGCAGTGGGCAGCCATTTATGCTGCGGGCGCCCAGGGAGCAGTTGGAGTCCGTTGCCTTGCTCAAGGACACACTCAGTCGTGGTAAGTGCCGGGCCGAGACTCGAACCCACAACCTTAGGGTTAGGAGTCAAACTTTTCATATGGATATTGGCTAATTTTCTGTATTTCAAATTAAGTTTGTTCCAAGTATTATTTTCCATAAATCTGGGTCATAGATGCATGTTGCCCACTATTTAATTATTAAGGTCTTGATTTGAGCACCACAAAAATAGTTATGTGTATTCAATAAACTAGTAATTAATTTCCAATATCCTCTCTTAACCCTATTTGACTACCTACATGTTAACTTTAATGGCTATGCTTTATATCGCCTTTTCTTTTTTTATTAGTTGACAAGTGATGGTCACTCATCAAAAGCAACGTTTCATGGAATCTCTGTGTTTGACAAAGATCGATAAACTCAGTAAGTTAGTGGATTGACACCACATTTTTTGTACACAGAACAGTCTGGTGAAGAAGTGGAGAGTGGTTCTTAATTGTATAGAGATGACTTTTCTGAAGTCTCTTGATTAAAGATGAATAGTGAATACAATAGTATGTGAATTTTCTGTTTGCATGGAATGCCCGGATGATACCTGCTAACATTTTCTGAAATTTGATGTATGCATCTGAAGACACTGCATGGAATACCCCCTTACTTTGTTTCCCAGAGCTCCATGTGACGTTTCATGTTCAAACACCAGTGAACTGGAGGGGGGGAATAGTAATTAGATATGTAACACTTGTATGTGTACTTATACATATACATGTAAATTACAAACTATCACTGTGTATCTAAAAATAATATCATTAGTAGGACATAAATTCTACTTTAATCTCTACTACGGCATGTTCCCGATCAAGTCAAATGACGCCACCTTTATCTCTAGCGCTTTAAACAATACTGATTGTTTTAAAGATATTAAATAATAATAATATTGCATTAATATAATATAAAATAAAGTAAAATAATATTTCAATTATGCAAACAGAATTCAATTCCGCTGTAAGCAGCTCTAAAAAAGAAATGAAGTGTATAAGGACAAATAGACCAATTTTTTTTTGTCAGAGGCTATTTACATTGACTCCGCCCACCAATGCCTGGTTGCCATAAACAACAAATGCTGCAAGATGCCTATTTATCTGTAGTATCAGTGGCGCAGTGAGTAAAAGATGTGAGATGTGTGTGATGCGATTGACAGAATTGATTCTGGCTTTGTCAAACTTGTGCTTCTCCTTTTCTAATCACATAACAGATCAGAAAGTCATTTATTTTCAATAAAAATAACAGAAAATTTATGAAAAGTGGAAATAAAATGGCTTATTAATAATACAGTGTTATTAAGTATGCTTAGCTGTAGGTGTAGGTAGGTTTTTGTCCAATAAAGTGGCTGTCATTCATCTAATAAAAATGTATATATATGATATTTACACACAATATGTTACTGCATAATGTACTACAGTACTGAAGTATAAATATCTGCCACCTAACTTTATTTACACACCTGTTGCTAAAGAAAATGGCGACATTTTTGTGTAAACAGGACTTTATCTTTAGTTTGCACATACTGTAACTAGAATATATCGCTTGTTCCACTGCCAAAAAAATATAATTGTTCAGTTAAAGACAGCTCAGTGTTTGATTCTGTCCAAATGTGTCACCAGTTATGAAATTAGTTTTCTATGGGGGCAATATAGCATTGTGTAATGAGGCCTAATTAACAAGAACTTAAAAAAGAAATAGCATATTTATTTGCAAGATAACAGCCTGCCACACAGCTGTGCTGAATTAATGTTATTATTCAGTGTCTTTCATGTGACATCTGAAAATTTGTTGCTATTATTGTATACTGTTTCACACACTAGTTTTTTAGTAATAGTAAGCCTAAGCAAAGTATGCCATTTTCGAACACAGCCTACATATCATGGTACATTAAGGGGATACAGCAAAAGCTTCTTCTTCTTTTTAAATGGTGGTTGGCAAACCAGCTTGGGTGCATTAACCGCCACCTACTGGGGTATGTGTGTGAAGCCATTGATGTGGAAGGGGGAACAAAACAACAACAACAAAAATTAAAATAAAAAATCTGTTTAAGAACATGTTTGACTGTTTCTGGAAATCCACATTTGCAGCACAATCCTGATTGATTCACTTGAATAAAGAATCAGAGCAAATAACAACTTGAGGCAAATTAACCTCTTATATTCATTGAAGGGCCAGATGAATTGCAGTCAGTTCCAGATAACAAATATACTGACATTTAAATAAGGGTAATAGAAGCAATCAAAACAACAAAAGAGCAACACTATCATCAGCAGAGTGATGATATCTCAGGATCATTTACTCATACTCCAAGCAAGTATCCTTGTAAACACAGTTGCTTATGGCTTAGGTAAAGTAAACAATTGAGAAAGAATGTGTAAAGATGTGGTAACAGTAAATTAGTTCACAGCAGTTTAATGTTTGCAGTTTAATGTTACTTACTGTTGTTTTCTGTGTCATGAATATTAATCAAACAACAAAACACATAGAGAAAAATCACTTTTGTAGCTTTTACACAGATTTATTAGATTTAATTTATACAGTGAAGACTTTGCAGTGTTATTTTACAATTTGATTATTCAATTTCTGTACCTGAATTACTGTTAGACTTACCCTGAAAAAATTTAAAGCACTAATTATTTCATTTGTATCTTTGTTCTGTTATATTTATCTATGCTTGTAATTTGTTTGTTATTTTCTGTGCTGATTTACTCACCTACACAAAATCACCCCAATCATTGATTTTTTTTTTCTTTCGTTTCTTTTCCAAATAGAGCTATTCAAGTCATTTGGTGAATATAATCTTTTAGATTTGGTCTGATGATTAGTGCCTTTTTATTTGAGCAAAGTTTTGTAAGAGCAAAATTTTAATTACATGCTTTTTTTTAAAAGATGTTATTGTTCTTATTCACACAAAAGCAAAAATTATTTAGTATGCCGTTAACTTTTACATTAGACAACAGGTAAATATTACATTCATAAACAGCAAATTTGCAAAAATCTTATCAAAATGTAAATTTACTTTTATTAGAATATCTTTGAAAAAGTCTCTAATGCAAATTAATAACAAAAAGAATGACAATACTGTTAAGTTTCATGGAGGAAATTTCTGTAGTTCCCCTAGTGTAGTTTTGCTTTCATCTTTCTCTGCTGAAGTCCATACTGCCAAATCTTCATATTTTGACAACAAGATCAACAGCGCTACAGACACACGATAATCTCTTCAAAAACATTCCAATTAATCCTCTGTCCCCCTCCACCACCTCCCACACACTTTTATAACAGCTGATGATTTTGTCACATTCTTCACAGACCAAAACCAGAACAATCAGTAGTCAATTCTCAGCCCCACACACACAGGACCTCAAAACCAACCACATCCACTGCTAAAACTCCCATCTTCTCCTTCTGTCCCACTTACTTCCACTTACGACTTACTAGGTACTACGAACCTACATCCCCTCCAGAAGTCTCAGATCCGCTAGTGAGTGACGCCTCGTGGTACCATCACAGAAAGGCTCAAAATAACTTTCCAGAACATTCTCCTTCACCATTCCTGGCTGGTGGAATGATATATATATAACATTGCAGTATACATATAAACATTTCTGTAATCTATATACCAGTCAATAGTTTTTGAACAGTGTGAGATTTTTTATGTTTTTTAAAGAAGTCTCTTCTGCTCACCAAGTCTACATTTATTTGATCCAAAGTACAGCAAAAGTAGTAATGTTGTGAAATATTTGTACTATTTAAAATAACTGCTTAAATAAATAAATGCTTTCTATTTTAATATATTTTAAAATGTAATTTATTGCTGTGATCAAAGCTAAATTTTCAGCATCATTACTCCAGTCTTCAGTGTCACACGTGATCCTTCAGAAATCATTCTAATATGCTGATCTGCTGCTCAAGAGAGCTCTTTTCTAATTATTATTATCAATATTTAAAACAGTTGAGTACATTTTTTTTTCCAGGATTCTTTGATGAATAGAATGATCCAAAGATCAGCATTTATGTGAAATAAAAAAGCTTTTGTAACATTATACCATTCACAGGCTTAAATTCAGTATAATTTTTATTTTTCAGAAAAGAAATTATAGAAATTAATACTTTTATTTAGCAAGGATGCTTTAAATTGATCAAAAGTGATGATAAAGAAATGGATAATTAGATACACAAAAAGATTTTCTATTTCACATAAATGCTGTTCTTCTGAACTGTTTCTATTCATCCAAATATACCTGAAAAAACTCTTTTGGCAACACTCATCAAAATAAATAATAAAATGTTTTTTGAGCAGCAAATCAGAATATCAACATGTTTTCTGAAGGATCGTGTGAAAGGAGTAATGATGCTAAAGATGTAGATTTTAAATCACAATAAATTGCATTTTTAAAATATATTCTAATAGAAAATAGTTATTTTAAATAGTAAAAATATTTCAAGATTTTACTGTTTTGCTGTACTTTGGACCAAATAAATGCAGCCTTGGTGAACAGAAGAGACTTCTTTAAAAAATAATAATAATAATAATAATTTTACCATTCAAAAACTTTTGACTGGTAGTGTATAGGCAACTTTATTTTTTTCTCTCATTTCTAGCTTTTAATTGGCTTAGAAATCAGATAACTGCTGGACAATAATCAATAATAATGATTTGTTAATGTTTATATAGGCTACTACAAACACTTGTTTTATCACATAATAAGGCAGAATAGTTTCTTTACTGTAATAAATGTTAATTAGCACTGCATTGTTCATATAACCTACTTTATTGATTACCTGGTGATGAGTTGAAAAACACAAATAAACCATATATTGTTGCAATCGTATGTTTGTCTTCATGTTTCCAAACGCTTCTGTTTTTCTGTGAAAACAACTGTTTTCATACAGCAATAGCAGGACACTTTTGTCCATATTAGTGATTTCCTGGTTCAAACTTTCTGCGCGAGAGCACCCTCCGGCTACAAATATGAATGAAAACACACATGGCACGAGTGTTTAGCGCTCTGCGATGTTCTTCTCACCTTATTCTGGGTCCGAATAAAATATCAGGTCATGCGCAGACTATCCTGTCTCTTTGAGTTTTAAATCTATATTTATTCACACCAGCTCCTGAAAACCTCTATTTGAACACACTTGCCTGAAAAAGTGTGGGGGAAGAAATTTACGTGATATTAAAAGTGGGGGGAACGCGTCCCCCGCGTAATCTATGCCCCTGTGGTGTCCAGGACCTCCAGCAGAAATATAGGCCCACAACATCAAAAATAAAGCAGTATATTTCATTGTACACATGGGGTACTTTTTTTCTCTGTGTTCACCAAACCCACCTTGGGTGTTTGATGCTAAAAAGCTCATTTTTTTAGTTTCATCTAATCATAGAAGCCATTTCCATTTAAAGTTCCAGTCATGGCTGATAACTGAATATGCTTTAGTTTGTTTTTGAATGAGCTAGGAGAAATTTTTCTTGTAACACCTCCCAAACAACATGTGTGATGTAGGTTCTGTTTGACAATATTTTTAAAGGTTTTCTGAACCAGAGACTCAACTATTTTCTGCAATTCTCCCGGCTGTGACCCTAGGAGAGTCTTTAGCTACTCAAACTCTCCTTCTCACTGCACATTAGGACGATATAGACACACGTCCTCTTCCAGGCAGTTTTTTGTAACATTTTCTGTTGGTTGGAAATTCTTAATTATTGCCCCCGATGGTGGAAATGGGGAATTTTCACTGCTCTAGCTCTTTTCTTAAAGCCACTTCACCAATTTGTGAAGCTCAATTATCTTTTTGCTGCTCATCAGAAATATATTCTTTGGTTTTTCTCATTGTGATGGATGATTAAGGGAATTTGGGCTTTGTTTTCCCTCCTATTTATATTCTGTGAAAAACAGGAAGCCAGAGCTTGATGATTTCATGTTTATAATCATGCTGGAGTGCTCAAAATTGTGAATATGAATGG